>NW_028318083.1:27990000-28290000 GCF_062004578.1 Staurois parvus | reverse complement strand
GAAAGACTCTCTATATATACCATTACATTTCAGCGCTGCACTATATATATATATAATGATAAGTCATAAAAGCTTAAAAAGCCACTTGGGTGCTACATACATGTCAAATCACAAAAAAGCTTAGTGGGAGCAAGACATAACTGAGAAAACTCAACAATAACAGCCCCCCTCCTTCTTCTTCTTCTTCTTCTACTACTTCAGTTGTTGCAATACCCCACATCCCTCATTAGATTACAGTGGTGGGAAAAGAAGGTTTGCTAAGGTGCTCAATGTCTTTTTCTTCTTCCATCAGTGAGGAGGGTGAGGGAGTCAGGCAAAATATCATGAAGTGAAGACTGGAACCTTTGCAAATATCACCACCATCTGCAGTTTTGTTACTGGAAGAAAAATTCTAAATCTAGTGTGTTTAGTCAAAATCCAGGCAGTACAACTCCTCCCGTACTAGAAAGAGGTTTCCAATAGTGACCCATGTGGTCCCACAGTGGCAGATACTCAGCCACAGTTACTTTTCTTAGAAGGCCGTTCCTGTCCTACAAAATCATGTGGACTGAAGTATCAGTGTCAATGTACACTTTACAACCCACACTTGGTCCAGCTCTATTATTGGGAGATGCTGCCAACTCTGTCACCTCTACCTCCTCCTCCTCATTATTCTCATTCTGTGGATCCTTCTTCAAGGATACTCCCTATATATCATTACTGTACAGTGCTATAGCTTACTTGCCTAAAGGACAGGAACCGTACATGCTGCTGGCAGATCTTCTGGTCCTTGTTGAGAGATGGCTGACCCCTCACTATCTGAAGTCTGTTAGGACTATTTTACAGTATCTTCATGCTAAAATATTCAATCAGTGGTGACAAGTGGCACCTGCCTTGACTCGCCCATGTCCTTAACTTTAGAGTCCAGTACTTCCTGGTCAAGTACCAAGGAATTAAAAAAAACTATCAGGTCAGGATGGTTTACACATTTTTTTTGCTGTTCCTGGTCCCCTGTCAGGATGCAGTAACAATGCAGTAATACCCTTGAATTCTATATTGCACATATTGAAGAGGCTGTACCAGCAACAGTGAGCCATAGAAAATGACCCGTGCAACTAAGAGATAAACACTGGCTCTGGAGAGCTTACTACCTCCCACCCCCCCCCCCCCCATGCAGAGGCTACTGAATTGGAGTGCATGATTGAATTTTAGCAGGTTAAACAAAGGTTGGTTATGAGCAGAAAGGCATAAGTGACACCAACACCTTAGTCATTCTGCTGGACACACAACACATGGCTTCATAGAGAAGGCACTGCAGCCACAGCTGTAGAGGGGACTTCAGGAGGTAGGAGTAGGGCAAGAGCCTCCCCTGTTCACTGGTGCAACCCCTGGGTCCTACAGGCAGTATAAGGCTGAGAAATTGGTTTGGGGACAAGAGAGGTGGAGAAGGAGGAAAATGTACAAGCTTTGTTGGGGAATGTTTAACCATTACAAAGTCTGCCCATTGTATGTGAGTAGGGAAAGTTGTCAAACAATCATGTTGTGCTGAATAAAACAGAGGCTTGGTCCTACAAAGTAAACAGTTTGTGGCATATTGGGGCTTTCTTGTTGTAGAAGGTTTCTTGCATATGTGTCATCAAAAAGAGTGATGATTATTAGTTAGCCACCCCCCTTGGAGTATTGTTATATGTCATGTGAAAATTTCAGATCTCCTCCTGCCATCCTGAGGAAGTCCAAAATGTCACACTTCAAGGATGTCCTTCAAAAGAACCTGGTTCCTGATGACGGTTTTGATACCTTTGCTCCCAATCTCAATGCACTAAAGCAAAGTGACTTTTAGAATGAAAAAACATTTGCAGCTAGATTACATTTCCTGGCTATTTTTTTATGTTTGCAAACAAATTGGCCAGAGATATCCATCCATATCAGACCCTTATCCTCAATGAGGATCTTTGAAGGGAAAACCCAGTGATTTTAGAGTTCGGGGGGTTATAAAAATAAGTAGGCCCCCAGATAAAGGTCCTCCTCTATTTGAATAAGTAACCCTTTTAACCCCTTGGTGCCGTTGATGTTTGTGACGCTAGTGGGGGGGGCAGGTTTTAGGGTCCTGTGACTGCCATGGTTGGTTGTTACAGCGGTAACATGATCGGAAAGTTCCAGACCATGAGTAGCGATCGGGACCTTTCCATGAGGCGCCGATATATGTGTTGGGAGTGCACAGAGTCCACATTCTCATCACATCTTCTGCTTACAATGGGTACGCAAATATGTGTCCCTGAACACCAAGGTCCAGCCTTCAAGAGGCTGCATATTTGTGTGCGCTTGGTGCCAAGATGTTAATTAAAAAAAAAATATTCCATGATGTAAATTTACCATCAGCCATGTAGTCCAGTGATGCACATCTATCATAAAGCCTGCTGGCCTAAGTGGTCTGGTATGAATTTTAGGGGGCCTCACACTATTTGTTTACACTATCCCTGTTTGTTTACATTCCCCTTCAGTCAGGAATCTCTTGCTGAAAGTTAAATGTTGTTGATGGAGATGAATCACTGGTTATTAGGACATCTGCAAGTGCAAGCGGAAGGAAGCTGTCACATTTAAAAGCAGTAATAATATCACTGCTAAAGGTTTTTCTTCACTGCAGCTGTAAGTTTGACTGGCTGAACACCACTTTGTTCAGCCATTACATAAAATTCTCCATAGACATCACACAGTGCATTCCTCTCCTTCATTAATTCCCCTGCTGGTTGAATGTTCTTGTATGATTGTTGAGGCATTTGCAAAGCAATTTTTTTAAAAAATAGACCCCTGTGTTTGTTTATATACTGTAGTATGTGAATGGGAAATTATCCCCATTTTCTGTACCTGTGATTCTTGGGCAAGAAATAGGAGGAATAGTTGTCATCAGGAGAGTGCAACAAAGCAAACCATCGGAAATTTTAACCTTTGCATCTGCTTCTAGAAATGTTTTTACTTTTGTTTTGGTCCCTGCTAGAGGAATTTCCCTCTATTTACTGTCTTCACAGAAAATTAGGGGACATTTCTTAACAAATATTAGGGTCTAATTATTTTCCTCCTGATCCAAATGGAGAGAAAACATTATGGCTAAAATTGGTCTTTAATTGTATCTTCTAGTATTGATCCTTGTAGATCAACATTTGCTACACCATAAACATAGGAACCACTTTAGAAGTTAGAAATGCTATATATCCAAAAGGTGGCTTTTGCTACACCATAAACATAGGAACCACATCAGAAGTTAGAGATGCTACATATCCAAAAGGTGGCCTATCTGCTCCTAAACCATGGTTATAATTTATGGCATCAAAGCTTCAACATATCACATAATGGATTTGAAAGGGTATTCATATCCAGACCTATAACATCCTGTTATACAGTATATGATAAAAGGAGATTGTTATACACTCTAAAAATGAAGGCATATGTAAAGACACACCCTTGCTTCCCCACTGTTTCTTTAATTTAAAGTCTGGATTTCTGTCTTAGACATTGATAGTTTTTAGTAAATATACTCCCATATGGCAGAACAAACTATTCCCAGAGGTTTTTAAACAGGAAGGTTTTCATGTCTGGAAAAGGGTGGGTTAATGCAATATCTCCTAATTACACGGAAGGAGTCAACTCCTATCTTTTCAATAACTGCAGAAAACATACTCGTTGCATAAAAATACCTTCTTTTCAATATTTAAAGCTTTTCCACTCTCTGCAAAAGCAGTCAAATACTGCTAGTTTGAATATTTCCCCCACCCAAACTCTAGATAAACTGGTTCAGACTACCAACACAAAATTTTTACTTTCTTGTATGAATTCCCAGTTACTTGTGAAATGTTTACACAAATTTCCCTATAAATGCAGACAAAGGTTTGAGATGGATCTAGATCTACTTTCAGATATTGTTTGTGAAGTCATCCTCAGTGAATTGTTGCAAGTTTCTCTTTTTGCTACATATAGATTGACACAATTATTTATCCTTAACAGGGTCTACTGTATCCCAGAATTTCTATGTAGATCTTAGATTTAATTTCTAGTGTGCAAAATGCAGCTTCCACCCAGCGTCTCTGCTGCATCTTTGGCAATGCTGTAAATTATTGTGAAACTGGGAAAAGGTTATATCAATTATCAATAGGGTCTTCAGCTTCTCACTTAATAATAATCTGCTCACCTTTGGGGTACTTTGACTCCTCCATGTTGGACTTCTCTGTCTAGAGCTCTCTTTGAAGCACATAGGATGGTGGTCATTCAATGGATTTTCAATAACACACACTCTGTAGGAGTTTAGATATTGGAGCTCAAATTGCTTTTGAAAATTCACTTACCGCCTCAGAGGGGGTCCCTCATAAACAATCCATGTTCTGGACCCACTGTTAGATGTACAAGCTGCCCCAATGTCTTTAACTCCTATTGATCCCCCTTTCCATTTCTTATTTAACAATAATAAGATGTGAGGATGAATGGTTCATAGACTACTATGCAAAATTTTATAATCGTTGCTGAAAGTTACATTTGGTGGTTATGGTGCACTAAACTCTTTTCCTTTGCATGACTTCTCCTGAAGGTTATGACTGCTATGGTTCTGTTGACCCCATGCCTTGCTAAATTATTTTAACTCTTTCTGCTATATAATGTAATGTTACTATTTGGTTATCGTGATGGTTGTACTGACATGTCTATGATTTCCAGATGCAGCTGCTTTCATATGCATGTGACTGATACTAAAAACGTCTGTGTCTCTGTATTCCCTTGTTCTTAAAGAGCTTTACTGAAAGCTGAACATGTACATGGGAAACAAAACAGTCCCTCCCACAGACTGTCCTCCTCGGATGCAAGGCTGTTGTGTTTCCTGTTTCCATGCTCAGCTTTCAGTAAAGATTTTTAAGATGTCATTGAAGTGCGACCATCCCTTCTAATGAGCAAAGTTTGAACATAGTTTAGTCTTTGTAGCCAGCAACCAAGTTCCTTTGGGCAACATGGATGGGAATACGGAGTGGTGATATTTTATTGTATTGCTTTAAGGGTTGTTGGAGTATGGGGACATGATTCAGTCACTGACTGGAGACACATTATATGAGATATATTTTATTACAGTGGCTTTACAAATCAATGCTTCAACATGTGTGCCACATTTTTACTTTACTTTCTGTCCCAGAGTTGCAACAAGAAGTGAGAGGAAATCTCCCCACAGTTAGCAGAATTATCCTTTTAGACAATGTCCTCATTGGTAGATTTCCCCTCACATCTTGCTCTTGCAACAACTCTAACAATTTAGAGTTCCCCTCATCTTCTACCTCAAGGGCAATTGTCACTTGGGCAAGTAGAAAAGGACACAGACAGAAATACAAAACTATCTAGACTAGCTTCTGGAGCAGATTGTTTTTATATAATCCTAAACTTAATCAACTGCCAGGTTCATGTTATACCAGTCCAATTTTCCTTATCTGCACAATTTTCAAGGCTTGAATGAAGGATGCTTCCTGGGCCCTTGAAAAGTGTGTTTTGGCTGCACATGCAATAGATGCACAGGGTAAGTCTAGGATCTGAAACAATCATCTCCTGGGCTTCTGATGCTTTCAAAGAGCACTCCACAGGAGTGTTCTATAATAGCTAAAGTAAACACAGCACTTCCAAGTTGTGTTTACACAGGGAGTATGAAATTATGTCACTACACTGTTATTCACTACGGAGGACCAGGCAGACCTGTAATTTTCTTTGCCCATCATCCCCATACCACATCAGATCACTTCTATTGTGATCTATTCCAAGGCTAATAGCAGCAAGCAATAAATTACTAATATCAGTGATCTGCTACTGCAAAGCTGCATGGGGGGGGGGGGGGGGGAAACCCCAAGAAGAAAAAAAACATAAATTAAAAAGAAGAGTAAAAATAGTATTTATAAACATAAAAATAATAGAATTTAATTAATATAAAATATATATAGCATAAGATTTGTTTATCGGCAGATATCTGTGGGTATACGCTGGTACTCATGTAAACACACATATAGCATACAGACCATTCCCATACACTATACGTATGTTTACATGAGTACCGCCAGGAAGCTGTCTACAGCCTTCACATATATATCCATGAATCAGCATATACTGGAGCAGAACCACACACAGCTGTTCATTTACATAGATAGCTTTGTGCCACAATACTCAAATTGTAGTTTGTATAGACAAAAGTGACTGTGTGCATTAACCCAAATAAAAATGTTCCCTCCCTACCTCGGCTGTAACAATGATGTTGGATGATCTGAATCATATCAAATACTCATGTAAGCAAATGCAAGGTCTTTCAAATCTTTAGCAGTTGCATACCTGTGAAAAAGTCAAGGTCCTGCTAATTTGTGCCCCCATCAACCTATGTAATGTTATCCTAAATTTGCAAACTGTCCCTTTTTCCCCGTGTGCAGTGCAATGTAGCATTGAAAGGAGAACAAAGCCCCCCTAAAGAAATAGCGGAATGGTAAAGCTCAATTTGAGCTTTACCATTCCGCTATAAATACATAAAGTTACACTAATGTGAAATTATTTTAATCAGTAGACTTTGTTAATTATATTGTGAATGTATGACGGTGCTCAAATTACATAAATGTTGCAAGATAAAAATTACAGAAAATGCCATTTTTTTCTAATTTTTTTTTTTACTATTTACTCTCCATTAAACCCAAGAAAATATAAAAATGTATGTATCCAAATTTACTACAAAATTAAAGTCTTATCTGTCCTGAAAAAAAAGGATGTTTAATACATTTTGGTATATATCGCTGCAGTAGAAAAATGTTCTGGGAGTCAAGGTGATTTAAATTCAGGTCCAGGCATCGGCATCTTAACTGTGGGCAGCCGACTGTGACTTGAAGCTTCACAGCCTGCTTCCCACTGTGCATGTGTGAGCTGTGCTGCACCCCGTGAATGGTCCCGCAGTCTCCTGGGACCTGTGATGTGTCCCAAGAGGTTTTGGGGAAGGGGGGTGGCTGGAGTGGGAGCAGGCACCTGTCAAAATCAGGTACCTGCCCCTTCCCCGCCAAAAAACATTCCAAATATGGCAGGGGAAGGGGGGGGGAGGAAAAGTGAAACATCCCCTTTTGGGTGAAGTTCTGCTTTAACTACAAATGTGTAAAACATTACCAATCTAACATGTCAGGCTGTTTTCTTTTCAAAATGGTGCACTTTTTGTGGTCTTTTTCAAAGATAGGGCCTTTCTCATGCACAGTGTGAGAAAAAAGCTTTGTAAAAAAAATCTATTATATAAACCTTTGTTTCTAAGCAACATATATTTATACACACATACAATATCAGATATAGGGTGGTAATTATTGGGGAGGGCATAGTCTTTATCTAGCTTAGAGAGCAGGGAGATGTTGGCTATTAGCATCTCTGGAGGAAGATTAACTTTTTAAAATATGATTAAAAAGCAGAGGCAATTTGTGAACCAAAAGGGGAGCTAGCTTCTTAAAGTACTTTATGTCATAGTGAACCAGTCTGGGCCTACAGCAATAGATGATTTTAAAGAATTAATGGTTTCTTTCACTTCCATTAGGATTATGAATCTGTTTATTGGTTAAATTACCCTGTTCCAAATTATTATGCAAATTCTATTTAAGTGTCACAAAGATTAAATATTTTGTTTTTCAGTTTAACTCATTGATGGCATTGTGTCTCAGTGCTCTTTTGATCACTGAAAAACAATCTCGAACACCTGTGATAATTAGATTGGCAGGTGAGCCCAATTTAAGGAAAAACTACTAAAGGAGGGTGTTCCACATTATTAAGCAGAGCACCATTTTCAAGCAATATGGGGAAGAAAAAGGATCTCTCTGCTGCTGAAAAGAGTGAAATAGTTCAATGCCTTGGACGAGGCGACGAAAACATTAGATATTTCACGAAAACTTAAGCGTGATCATTGCACTATTAAGAGATTTGTGGCTGATTCAGAGAACAGACGGGTTCGTGCAGATAAAGGCACATTGAGGAAGATTTCTGCCAGATCCATGCATCGGATCAAGAGAGAAGCTGCTAAAATACCATTACATAGCAGCAAACAGATATTTGAAGCTGCTGGTGCCTCTGGAGTCCCATGGACATCAAGGTGTAGAGTCCTCCAGAGTCTTGCAACTGTGCATAAACCTTCTATTCGGCCACCAATAACCAATGCTCACAAGCAGAAATGGCTGCATTGGGCAGAAAAATACATGAAGACTAATTTTCAAGCAGTCCTGTTCACTGATGAGTGCCGTGCAACCCTGGATGGTCCAGATGGATGGAGTAGTGGATGGTTGGTGGACGGTCACCCTGTTCCAACAAGGCTGCCACGTCAGCAAGGCAGTGGTGGAGTCATGTTTTGGGCCAGAATCATGGGAACAGAGCTGGTCAGCCCCTTTAGGGTCCCCGAAGGTGTAAAGTTTACCTCTGCAAAGTATGTGGAGTTTATGACTGACCACTTTCTTCCCTGATACAGAAGGAAGAACTATGCTTTCCATAATAAAATCATCTTCATGCATGACAATGCACCATTGTTTTGGACTAGGTCACTTACAGACCATTTACCGTGATCTACCAGTGAGCCAAATTAATATGAGAATACGTGCACGTGGAAGTAAGACACTGACACTTCGCAGTTTGCCAACTTCCTAAAATTCTGTTTTATTGAGGAACTAACAGTATCATTTATAGGGCTTATGATGCAGGCAAAGCATATACATTGATTGGATGGAAAGTCCACTGGGTTTCTGCGTGTTCTTCCATCCGTGTTGATATCTTCCAATCATTGTCCCCAAAGAGACTCATTCCCTTTTATGGGGGTTGTTTACATTAAAAGATACTTTTCGGGGGCGTGTCCAAGATGGCGACCGGACAAGCCGCCTAAACCGGAGCTCTCGGCATCCCGATCCTCATCCACCGCCATCCAGGTGATCTCCTTCGGCGGGAGTAATCGGGAGACCCGGCGTCGCTATTGGGGACACCACTGAGAGGCCCGGGACGTTCTTGGCCCTGCTCCGCTGCAGTGATCCGGTGAGGCCTACTGCGGCTGAGTGAAGCCGCGATACTCGCCGGCTTGCGCTCGGCTGGGTGTCGGGTGCGAGTGACGCACAGTGTCAGTGTGAGGAGGGGACTATTGGTCATCTCCCCCTCCTCACCCGGATCAGTGAAGGGAGACAGCGGATTCCTCTGTTCCCACTGAGCAGTCTCCACAGTGGAGCGGTGAGGACTGTCACGGCCCGACGAGACCGCGACCACACCCATTAAAAAGCCGGGTGGGTGATAAAGAGGATTGCAGGTCCCCAACACCTTTGTGCCAAGCACAGTGAACATTGTCCCCTGACCCATCGGGGCACCCCCCCACCCGAACCTAGAGGGAAACAGCCAACAATAGGGCCCATATAATCCCCTGCAACAGTGAGCTGTGTGGCAGCTAGGCCCGACGAAGCTGACTCCTCTGCACAGATATACTAGGGGAACACAAAGGCAACCCCTACAGCCCCTCAGGAACACAAAATTCTATGAAATACACAGATTCAGCAATATCAGTCTCTGCCTTTCTGCTCATCGCTGAGATATACACAGTCTATCCAGGAATAATTATCCCCCCCTCTTTCGCAAGTTTTGGGGGTCCCAACCCGATCCCACTGAAAATGTCTGCTTAATACCTTGATCCTTGACGCACGGAGGTGGGATTACGCAATTATAACACAGAGAGTAACCGCCAACATGGGGAAATCTGACAAGAAATCTACTACCCCTCGTTCCAGATCCCCTCGTCGTCTGAATGGCCCTGCCAATCGCAGTATCCCGGAATTATTCCGGTCTCAGACTCCAAAGCACGCGGAAGCTTCTTCCCATGTATCTCCCCCACATTCGCCTCGTACAGAGACTCCTTTACAGTACGTGGCTCAAGCCGCAGCTTCCTCTATTAGACACTCTGAAACCTCACCTCTCACTATAGGGGACTTGAAAGCGGTCGCCTCAGATATTAAAGGGACTCTCTCTGCGGCAATTGCTGAGTTACATATTGATTTGCAGGCAGTGGCTAACAGGCTTGACGCAGTGGAAGATAAAGTAATCGCACAAGACCTAACCATTCATGATATGTGCAAACAGGTTGATACGCACACTATGCATTTGAGGGAGCTTGATCGTCACATCGAAGACCTGGATAACAGGGGAAGACGACATAATTTAAGGGTGCGGGGTGTCCCTGAGGCAATCGAATCTGACCAACTTTCCCAGGCGCTTTTAACCATCTTTAATGATATTTTGGAAAGACCACCTGAATCCCCAATTGAAATCGAACGTCTACATAGGGCTTTGCGTCCTAAGGGCAGAGACACTGATCCACCGAGAGATATAATTTGCTGTATGGTAGACTTCAGGCTTAAAGAAGAAATACTACGTAGAGCTCGGGATAAACACCACTTGCGATATCATGAAACAGAAATTAAATTATTCCAGGATCTATCCCACCTCACCTTGCAACGTAGGAAAGACTTACGCCCATTACTAGATCTACTTCGCTCCAGGGGAATAGCATATCGCTGGAAGTTTCCGTTTGGCCTATCAGCAACACACCTGGGGAGATCAGCTCTCATGAGATTCCCGGAAGACCTTACATTATTCTGTGAAACTCTGAATATCCCTTTACTGGACATTCCCAATTGGTCAAGTGCAACTCTTCCCTCATCACGGTCAATTGAAGACCCCATGGAGACGCAATTCTCTAGACACCCTAGAAGAGAAAGACGAAGCAGATCCCCTCACGCCTCAACCTCCCCTGTACGACGGCGGCTCATCACTGGAGATAGTTTACCAGCATCACCTGCACATCGCAAGGCACGTCACGAATGACTCTCCTCAGTTTTTTCCATCCATCTGTGTAGCATCTTTCTCCCAATCGGAGGCCTCTTTATACAAGACCCAAATGTGTTTCATATTTTTCTTGTAGTGCAAGGTTCCATTCCACAGTCTATCGAAAACCACCTATACTCCCGGGGAGTGGACACTGGGGTATGTTTATTGTATCAAATCAGCATATTGCTTCTGTATACTATTTACCAGTTATATATATTTGTATATCTTAAATATACCTGCTGAAGTTATTCTCGCGCTTGGCCCCAGGGGAATATATGTGACTCTGCTAAGGGAGATGCGGGTGATACCCCTGTTGAATTGGGAACCTACGCACCTGGTCAGGAAAGGCCTAATGTATTAACTTATTAGCTCTAACGGAAACTGAAATGTAGACCTGTTTGGGATCTAGAGATGCTGGCCTATCCACTTTTCTGGATCTACGCCTGACTCTCTGAATCTCAACATCTTATGCGTTAGATGCACTTAGATAAGACATCCATATATTCCTGCTTTTTATGTCAAAACACCAAAGTTGTGTAAAACCAACTGATCCTATTTGGAGGACACGTATTTTATATTCCTTGAGACACTCTGGAGATAGCTGTTATAATCTTTCTTACTATCTCTAAAGTGACCCTATGGTATTGCTCGTGCATGATCGTGGTATACTTGGCTGTACAACTTGCCCCTAATGAATCCCAGAGTATGCTACTGCTACACGGTCTCACAGGATTCATTCTCAGTTTAGCATGCTTTCCTTCATACCCATCATTCAGCCTGGATACATGTGTATGGCTATCTGTGTTAAGCAGACACTATGTTAATACCCCAATCCTGCAACCTCCTCACTCTCCCTACAATATTTTTCTCCTACATAGTAACCCGAACTCCTTCACATACATCGTGGTATCTGATATAGTACATACCTTCTACTCACTCATGGATTAGGTGGTGTTTCAGCCATGAGATATGGGACCTCCATATTTGATGTTCACATTTATGGTTCATCTCGCTGTTGTGTTAAGTTTTGACCTATACAGTTATTCGATTTGATCCATGCTCACGTATGGCCACGGATTATGAATGCCTTCTCCTTGATGGCCTGCCATGGTCTAATAGGCGTTGGGGAGTCCAGCATTCCTTAGTAGTGACCTACTGTACAGCATAAGATCACTCGGTTGGGAACAATATTTACCTTGTTTATGGAAAACGGTTCAACAGAATGAATGGCCTAAGGCCTACATCCCGGAATATTCCTATGTTATGTTATTGCTGTTGCCCTGCATTGTTTCGCATAAAGATGGTATTCTTACTCGGAACGGATACAGTTTATGAAGACCATCTTACGATGGCACGATTGTTTGCTATGCATGATCGAAGTCATTTGTAGGAATTGTCTACTTATTTCCTACATTCTGTTTAACTTGTGATCGTATAGTATCTTTGAGGTATGAGCATGCTATATTCCATTGAATAACACAGTCCTAGTGTCCATTCACATCAACATTTTATACATTCAATCTAATAGGACCTTTCCTTTAGCACATACCTCTTTCATATCGGTTCTCGTGCATTTACTCTTGTGAGCCTTACTATCGACCCTCTTACTCATCCACAATATTTGTACTCATCCAGCTTTATACATACTATTTTACACCTACCTCCCTTTCCAAATAAGAATAGATTACCTCTCGGTATAAATTAGCTACTCCCCACATATCTCTGTGTGTCAAGGACACCTTATGTTGGAACTAATTCCTTTGTATACCTCTCGTTTGAGAGAATAAGACCTCTTTACGATTTTACTGTACACTCACAATGCGGCTGTCTCTGGGTTCGACACATCTCCACATGTAATTTCGTATTCCTGTATACAATTTTACATACAACCATTTCATAAGAGCTTTAATAGGAGATAGAGTAGCTGGTCTATCTCTTCTCTGGAGTTTAGTTTGTTCTGGAAGTTGAAGGAATATATATTAATACATATATATGGGTTTCTATGAGACACGCCTGACACTTCTCTTCTTCTTTGTCACACTCTTTAATTCTTCCTCCATATAATTACTATCTCTATTTCTACCTCTAGACGACCCTGTCCCCCCCCCCCCCCTTTTTTTTTTTTTTTTTTTTTTTTTTCTCCCCGCCACTCATTTGTTGTACTTATAGACTTTGCACAGGTTTTTCTAGTATACAATATCATGGCTATCAACCACACATCTACATGTTCAGCCCGCACGCTCTCAGTGGCCTCTCTTAACGCCAAGGGCTTAAATATACCTGAGAAACGCTCACAACTTCTAACATACATGAAAAACCTTCGAGCAGATGTGCTATTTATCCAAGAAACACACTTCCGAACGGATCACATACCTAGATTTTCAAATGCTAATTACCCAACGGCTTATCATGCAGTCAACACGGAGGTGAAAGCAAAAGGTGTTTCCATCTTACTTGCCAAACAGCTCCCATTTAAAGTTACTGAGTCTCTCGAGGACCCTGAGGGGAGGTACCTCTTTCTCAAAGGTTCCCTTTTTAATAAGCCACTTACTTTTGCCAACATTTACAGCCCCAATACTGCACAAGTATGCTTTTTTCGTAAAATCTCCAAATTACTTGCTACGTTTCAATCAGGTATTTTGATTCTGGGAGGTGATTTTAATGTAGCTTTGAATCCGCTGGAAGACACTTCAACTGGTTTTTCCTCTAAACCATTCAAAGCACTTAAACAGATTAAACTTGAACTTCATGACCTTCTCCTTCATGATACCTGGCGCACCCTTCACCCTACGGACAAAGACTACACCTTTTATTCCGCACCACACAAACGCCATTCCAGAATAGACTATTTTTTTCTCTCACAAAAGGACTTACATATACTGAAATCGGCCTCAATCGAGCCAATGATTCTATCTGACCATCACCCAATTATGATGACTTTACAATTCCCGGACGTACCAGCCGCACCCAAAACATGGAGATTGGATCCCTTTCTTCTTACAGACTCATCCGTCACCCTCCAGATCCGTGATTCTTTGATCAACTACTTTAAAGAAAACGCATCTCCAGATACGACCCCCCTCGTACAGTGGGAGGCGCACAAATGTGTAATGCGTGGCCTTCTCATGTCCATATCCGCTTCACGAAAATGCCTAGCTCAAGCATCTTTTACCGCCTTATTGCAAAAAGTCCGTGTACTGGAACGCACGCATAAACGCTCTAGAGCCTTGGAATCTGCAACAGAACTAGTTCAGACGCGAAAACAACTCCAAGATGTCGTTGAAAAAAAAACCAAACGTAATTTTACTCTACAACAGAAACTTTTCTATGAACATGGAAACAAGAGTGGCAAATTTCTAGCCAGGGCCTTGCAATCTAGAAGGGCAGCTCAGCAAATCTATCAGCTCACTTCCAAGCAGGGTCGCTCACTGAAAACATCACCGATTATTGCAGCTGAATTTGAGCAATACTATTCCTCTCTCTACAATTTGCCCATACCTTCTAAACCGACAGGAGACACTAGGCCTCGTGAGGCTATTATTCAGACCTTCCTGACCAGATACATGGCAAACCCTATTTCTAGAACAAAAGCGCAAGACTTAGATGGCGCCTTGACCCTGACGGAGCTACAACAAGCCATTGCACAATTGAAACCTGGTAAAAGTCCAGGTCCTGACGGGTTTATCACTTCGTACTATAATTCCTTTAGTGACATCTTAGCACAACCATTTCTACGGGCCTTTAATACTTTAGATACACCAGGGCAGTCCATGCGCCATCTCTCTGAGGCTCATATTACGGTCAACCAAAAGAGAATAAAGACCAAACCTCTCCAGCGAACTACCGTCCGATCTCTCTATTAAACGTTGATCTAAAGATCTTTGCCAAAATCCTGGCCAATCGTCTATTACGCATCATAGATCCCATCGTATCAACAGACCAGGTGGGCTTTGTACCAGGGAGGGAGGCTAGAGACAACACAATAAGGGCCATAAATATTCATCATTGGTTAACTCAAAAACAACATTCTGGCTTCTTTCTATCTTTAGATGCAGAGAAGGCATTTGATAGACTGGCGTGGGATTACATGGAGGCAGTTCTGATTGGACTTGGATTGCCTCCGCGTTTCCTGGCGTTTATCATGTCTCTATATACCACTCCCACAGCTAAAGTGCGAGTTAATGGTCTCCTTTCGAACTCCTTTTCGATAGGTAATGGGACTAGACAAGGATGTCCTTTATCCCCCCTCTTATTTATTCTGACACTGGAACCTTTGTTGAATTGCATCAAACAGAATGATAACATCAAGGGGATTCTGATAAAAGGCAAAATTCATAAAATAGCAGCCTTTGCTGATGACATATTACTTTTCCTAACAGACCCACATATCACTTTACATAATCTGCTACAAGAATTCAAATTGTTCCAGTATCTGGCTAACTTCAAAATTAACTTCTCTAAATCTCAAGCCCTTAATGTCTCCTTGACCCAAGATGTGTTTAGACAAGCGAAATCGAATTTTCCTTTTACCTGGCAGTTGAAGGCGATCACGTACCTGGGTATCCAATTACCAACTCACCTAACGGAACTTTACGATAAAAACTTCTTACCCCTCTTGCGTAATATCTCCACAGACCTTCAAACTTGGAATAAACCTTGGTTCTCTTGGTTTGGTAGAGCTGCCATTCTCAAGATGAACGTGCTTCCTAGAATATTGTATCTACTGCAAACAATACCAATTAAACTACCATCTTCTTTCTTCGCATCTTATAAAACACTCTGTACCTCCTTTCTTTGGTTTAATAAACGCCCAAGAATTAGCTTTGCCCAACTCACCATGCCAAAAAACGGTGGAGGTATTGGATTGCCTGATATTGCCTGATACTACAGGGCTTGTCACCTAGCAAGGGTAGTAGATTGGACCACGACCCACAATCGTAAAGTTTGGGTTGGTTTGGAGGCAGATTTCTCAACGATACCACTTGCCCCTTCCCCTTGGCTGGAAAACTCTCATATTCCTTTGGAGTTTCGGGAACACCCTCTTATAGGTCCTACCTTAAGCTGTTGCCATCAGTTGTTCCGGAAAAAAGAACTCTCTTCCTCTCCGGGTCCTTTAACTCCGATCAAAATGAATCCAGACTTTCTGCCGGGTATGTCCCGGGCCTTCCTAGCCGGAGATAATTGTCCAGACAACCTGACGGTACGTCACCTTTTCAAAGATAAGAAGTTCTTATCTAGAGAGGACATTATGAAGACATGGCCATCCCTAATATTTACGCCATGGATGTTTAGACAACTTCATCACTTTATACGAAGCTCCCCGCATATGCAAGATTATTCAAGGCCACTTACTCCGTATGAGAAACTTTGCTTTACGGACGTCCCCCAGAGACATGTTATATCCAAGCTCTATTCCTATCTGGATACCGCCAATATGTCTCAACCTCGAAAGGCATGTGAGGCTTGGTCGCTCGACCTACAACTGCCATTGTCACCGGAAGATTGGGAACACATCTATGATCATATGCATACAGGTTCCATATGTGTCTCTACACAAGAAAACAACTATAAATTATATTCTAGATGGTACAGAGTTCCATCTTTGCTTCATAGATTTGATCCTGATGTTTCGGATTTGTGCTGGAGATGTCAACGGGCAAAGGGTACACTCCTACATATATGGTGGGACTGTCCACTGCTGCTGCCCTTTTGGAGAAAAGTGCGAGACTTAGTTTCACAAGTAACCACGCATAATCTAGACTTCACCCCTGCACAATTTTTACTCCACCACTCCTCACTTCCTTTTCGGACTTATCGTAAGTCTCTTGCCTTACACATGATAAACGCGGCAAAACAATGTATCCCTGTTCGCTGGCGATCAAAACAGGTTCCCACTGTGCGGGAGTGGTTTCTTAGGGTCATCAGGATCGCGGAGATGGAGGAGCTGATTTCAGTGGCAAAAGAACACCCCGAGAGATTCAGGAAGACTTGGGCGTGCTGGAAACATTTTCAAACCACCAGTATTTATCGTCTTTATATGAATGAATGAGACGAGATCCAAAACACAAAAACCTTTTGAGTTCTCACCTCTAGAATTGCTCCACAGACTGTGTCTACCCAGACTATATCTTACATAAAGGTATAATCTAAGTTACCATAAATAATGCTCCATGATATGATTGGTTGACAGCCACTATTCATTATTTGATCCGCTCCACCCCTTCCCCCCCCCCCTTTTTTTTTTTATCCCCTTCCTTTCTATAATGTTACTCTTCCCACCTCTTTTCACCTGATGTGTCTTTCTCTCTTCTTTTCCTTTCTCCTTTCCTTTCCTACTTTTCTTCACACCTTTTTCTTCTACTAGTAACTACATCTTCTATGAGGGACAGAGTGCCCTTTCACATATAGGTATGATTGTCTTTCACAATAAGAACCCTATATTCCCCGGCTACGGACACAGAAGAACTGTACGCCTTCATAGGACACATTGTACTACGCTTCATAGTCCCATTATTTGAGTAATCCCTACTCATAAGAGCAGCATCCACTATAATTCTCCAGACTACCTATCATAATCAGCACTGTTATTGGCCTAGTTCATTCATCTACTATAATGTGATCTTTTGTATCAGGGTAATTTATACTTCAAATAAACAATTTATGACCCGTCTGCGCTACGGGAGATTAAGACAGATGTTTATGCACGGACTGTGTTCCGTATCCGTATATGACTTGTTATGCCTTTCTTATTTCAAAATAAAAACTTTTTTTGGAAAAAAAAAAAAAAAGATACTTTTCTCCTAATGAGTCACCAAGGGTGAGACTCCGGATGAAGGCGCCATCTTAATTATCATCATTGTTCTGTCAACCTATATCTGATTGTTTACTTAAGAGAGTAAGGAATTTCTTTTAAAAGAGCAAGAAACATAAAGTAGCAAGACTATAAAATTGTCATTTTACTGATCATCTAATAAAACGTCGACTGTCTATCACAATCCACTACAATCCCCCCTTAAAATGTCTATTTTATTCCTGACTGTCCCTATGTCTTCTGATGTCCTAACTGCCTGGTGGCCCTCCCTCTGGAACTCTTTTAAGATGCATATAGAGCCCCTGAGTGGCTAATCCATCCCTAGAGTCTCGATACGTCCTGAGAAGGCCACAGTCAGACACTGTCTTTCCCTGCTTATAGTTGTCTGTTAGGGGGGAAAGTTGTAGTATTCCTTTTTTTTTTTTTTTTATAAGTCTGAAATATGATGATCAGGGGCCATGGTCTGTAAGGGAGTATAGGATTCCCTTTCTTCATGGGGGAGTTCAACATTGTTATAGTTCAGGAATGTAGGGGAGATCTCGTTCACAGCTTTTCCTATTAGCCTCTTAATGCAAGGGATCACACAGCAGGCGACTATTGCCATTAGAATGATAATACCCAGGATAACCACCCCTGCTTGGACGAGGGCTTTCTGCCAGCCACTCAGCCATCCAAACCACTGATCCCAGGGATGTGTAATACCTGAGTTTTCCTTAAGTTCATTTGATAGGTCCTCCAACCTCTTGATGGCCAGTGTCACCTTCCCATTTGGGCCTGTGTTATCTGGGATATACGTACAGCAGGTCATGGTCTTTGGTATCATTTTACAGACCCCCCCTTTTTCAGCTAATAACATATCGAGTGTCATACGATTTTGAAAGACCATGTTAGAAGTAGCCTCCAACTGCTCTGCTATCCCCTTTAAGGCATCTCGTGTGTAGTTTACAAACCGTTGTTGATTATAGTAGATGTAGTTTATCCAATCTACATTCTTGTTCTCAGTGATAAAGAGGAATAGGGATTCAAATCCTGCAGCCACCTGGTCTCTGGCCTTGAATTCATCGGGTACCCCCCTTGGGACTCCTATCGCATCTATATAGACATAGGGGTCAAAACTCCCTTGTGGGGCACTTTGTTTGTGCTTGGTTGCATGGGGGGGGTTGGGCGGCCCCTTAAGTAATGGATCTGAGAGGATGTGCAATGGCATTATGGCATTGGCAAGGGTACATTCCCCTCTCCATTTCCCTATCAGTCGGGTCCTAATCTTCTGATCACCACAGATCCAGAATATATCCCCCAATGATATGACCTGGTTCTGGGTTAGATCTGACCGGGCTGTACTATAAGCAGCACAGAATCCCTTTGTGAAGTTCCTCAGGAACCTTCCTCCTCCCTCATAGTTGGCATAGCAGGTATAATTACCGGCATTTATAGTTAAACCATTTGGGGCCTTTTCGTCTCCTTGGATTAGGGGGTAACGCTTCTTCCAGTCCTCACATAAAGACTGGTTCGTAGAGATGTTAGTATACAGGCTTAAGACACACTCCTCTATGGAATCTGGTAGGGTTAGTGGCACCGTCCCCAGATGTGGTCTGGCATGCCCACACACATAGCAGTTGGACTTATTATGCGAGTTTGCATTGTATCTCATCCATTCTAACCACAGGTTAATGTCTGAGAATCCTGTCTCTACTGCCATAGTGTCCTCAAAGGATGGGTTTGCCAGAGCCGCCATTTCTCCCAACTCCTGAAATTTAGGCATCAAGGGATTGGGAGAAGGGAGAGAATGATTAAGGGGGGCCAACCACTCTTTTGAAAGGTACATATCTTTCAGTTGGAACTCACAATGGTGGATTGTGCCACCTCCGGGGTATAACACCCCTAGAAGGTAAGTTCCCTGATCTCCCGGACTCTCTATGGTCAGAGTAAGGGGGATGGCTACAGTGAATTGCTTGTTCATTTTTGTGGATCACCTATCTACCTTAGGGGTGGTAAGTGAGTGTCATTGGGAAATTAGAGATTTTCCATACCGGTCTTTCTGCTCTACTGCACTACTGTGGCTTATACCCCCAAACCGGTCTCGTGTTCCATCCCACTGATCCCCAGTAGACACAATCTGCTCCCCAATAATTATCTGTAACACATATATATATTGTGGAGGCAATGGGGACAGGTGTGTTCTTTCACAGGCTATGATTGAAGAAAAATGTTGCTACTTGTGTGTTGAATGAATTATACCAAAACTGGGTGGAGTCACCCTTGTGAGTGATGGCCACCTGTTGGCCCCCTCCCATTTCCACCAAAAAAGGATATGCAACACAATCATTGTGGTGTGGGTGACACGGACAGGGCCTCGTCCTCTGGAGCTGGAACCTTCTTGCAATGTGAGGCGTGTATCCAGGTGGACTTTCCCTCCAACTTCACTGAAGTGGCAATCTTCAGGAGCACTTGGAAAGGACCGTCATATCTGGGTTCCAATGTATGTTTTCGCAGAAACTTTTTGACCAAGACCCAGTCTCCAGGTTGTAAAGTGTGTGTTCCTATGTCCGCCTCAGGATCTGGAATGGAGGAGAATACTTGCACATGGATATTAGTCAACACACGTGTCAAAGATATCACATACTTTGTCAATGAGTCAGACTGCAACTGTAATTGTTGAGGATAGTAGGTACCCAGTCTAGGGGCGGACCCAAACAAAATCTCATAGGGAGACAACCCATGACTTCCCCTTGGTGTGTATCTAACGCTGAAAAGAGCAATAGGCAAGCTGTCCGGCCATCCCATGCCTACCTCTTGGGCCATTTTTAACATTCTTGACTTCAGGACCCCATTTAGGCGCTCTACCTTCCCACTACTCTGGGGATGATAGGGTGTGTGAAACGCATGTGTGACCCCCAGAGCCTCCCAGATCTCTTTTGTGACATTGGCAGTAAAAGCCGGTCCCTGATCGCTTTCAACCACCTGGGGCACTCCATATCTGCAGACTATCTCCGTGAGCAGCTTCTTGGCAGTGGTTCTTGCCGTCTGGTTGGTTACTGCGAACGCCTCTGGCCATCCTGAGAACATATACACCACCACTAGGGCATATTCAGATCGTCCACTTTTTGGCATCTGGATATGATCTATCTGGATCCTCTGAAATGAATATAGTGCTTTGGCCAGATGTTTGTTTGGAGGTTTCTCAGGTCTTCCAGGATTGCACTTGGCGCATACAACACAAGACTTACAGAATCTGTCTGTGTAAGCCGTAATTCCGGGTGCCACATAGTATTTACTGATCAAAGAGTTCATTAGCATCTTGGACAGATGTGACGCTCCATGTGCCCACTGCACTGTTGCCGGATATAAGGATCTGGGAAGCAAAACCTTCTTCCCCACCACCCACAATCCTTTGTCCTCAACTGCTCCTTTCTGCATCCATTCCTTCCTTTCTTCTTCTGAAGCATTATCCTGGGCTTCCTGGAGTTGGTTGTCCTTGGGCTGATGAATTAGCACAGGCATCACCTCACTGCACATCTCTTCATCCTCTTCCTGCTCCCTGACCGCAGCTTGCTTAGCAGCCATGTCTGCCAGATGATTTCCTTTTGCTTCCATAGTGGTCAATTTACCGTGGGCCTTCACCTTCAGTATGGCCACTTGGGCTGGTAGTAAGAGTGCTTCCATAAGGCGGTTGATCGCCTTTCCATGCTTTACAAGAGTCCCAGCTGCCGTGAGAAAGCCCCTCATTTTCCAGATTAGGCCAAAATCAAGTGCAACCCCCAGTGCATATCTGGAGTCCGTGTAAATGTTAGCTGTCTTTCCTTTTGTTAATTCACAGGCTTTGGTGAGGGCCCTTAGTTCAGCCTCTTGTGCAGACATAAAAGGTGGTCTAGCTTGCAGTACCATTGTGTCGGTAGTCACAGCATATCCAGTGTGGTAGGTGCCAGCATTATCTGCAAAGCGGGATCCATCCACAAAGATTTGATAGGGGCATATCATGGACTGTTGGTAGGTGTGTAGTTTCTGCCTGCATAAGTTCCAAACAGTCATGTGCCACATCCGCTGGTGCCATGTCTTCGGTGTCGTCTTCTGTTTCTTCTACCCCCCCCTCTGGAAGAGGAAGAAGAGTTGCAGGGTTTATCTGGGTGCATCTGACCAGGATAACATGATCAGGCAGGAGGAGGTAGCCTTTGAGAGAGGGGATTGTAGTTGCAGATGTCTGGCAGCAGATAGATGTTTGGGTTGGGTTTGATTCAATATTGCAGTGATGTCATGGGGGGCCAGAAGTGTGAGTGGATGTCCTAAGACCAAGTCTGCCATCTTATCCAGGAGAAGATGGGCAGCAAAAACAGCCCTCAGACAGGAGGGACCACCCCGTGCAACCGGGTCTAGCCTGCAGGAGTAATAACCCAGAGGCGACCCCCATGGCGTTGTGCCAGAACTCCTGTTGCATGACCCCGTCTCTCAGCCACAAAAAGTTTGAAGGGCTCATCATAATCTGGTAGAACTAATGCAGGTGCAGTAGAGATGGCTTTTTTCAGGCGATGGAAATCAAGTACAGCTTCTTCTGTCAGGAAAAAAAGGGTTCAGATTTCAGGGCATCATAAAGGGATTGCATCAAGATGGAGGCTTCTGGGATCCAGGAACGACAATAGGAAACCAACCCTAGAAAAGCATGCAGGGTTTTTGGTCCCTGAGGTATTGGGACATTCTGGATAGCCCGTACTCTATCCGGCGTGAGGTGATGAGTGGCTTGGGAAATGCAATGTCCCAAGAAAATGACAGAAGTTTGGCACCACTGTAACTTGTCCTTAGAAACCTTGCAGCCCTGTTCAGCCAGGTGGTGGAGGAGGCTCAGAGAGGCAATTTTTCCTTCAGAATGGTTGGTGGCACATAGGAGCAAGTCATCCGCATATTGGAGCACTATGACTTCCGGGTGTGACTGTTGCCAGGTGCTGAGGATAGTTGTCATGGCCTTTGTAAATTGGCTCGGCGAATTTTGGGCCCCTTGGGGCATAACTCTCCAGGTATACTGTCGGCCAGCATGGGTAAAGGCGAAGAGATACATGCAGGAGGGGTCCAGCAGAACACTGAAGAAGGCATTTGCCAAGTCAATAACTGTGAACACTTGGGCTGTGGGAGGTACCCCTGCAAGCAGGGTGTGGGGGTTTGGTACAATGGGGGTTTCCAAAATAGTTGCCTCATTGACTGCTCTCAGATCTTGAACCATGCGATATTTGGTGGGCTCACCTTTTGGAGTTCTTTTCTTCACTGGGAAAAGGGTGTATTGCATGGGGACACACAGGGAATTAATGCCCCGTTTTCCAGAAGTATATTGACTTGTTTGGAGATGGCGTCCATCTGGGCTTGCTTCAGAGGGTATTGAGGCTTCCGTGGCAATGGTGCTCCAGGCTTAAGCTGGACTAACACTGGAGCAACTTTCAGATGGCCAATATCCTCAGGGCCGGTGGACCAAAGAGTGAGTGGCAGCTCCTGTAAGGCCTGTTCTACATGGTCTGGCAAGGGGCGGCCTGAAACTTCCGAAGGATGTCCCTCAATGGGAACAGTGACCTTTGCTAGGGGCCCACTAGCACCATATCCATGAGAAGAAACTGTCATAAGGGGAGTGGACACAGGCTTGCCCCTTTCCTATTGGAGAAGGTTCAAATGTTCTTGGGTAGGACCTGTGCGTGGGGGTCCTGGAGGCGGTGGAGATGGTGGCATTGCAGACTCTTCCCACCCTGAGTTGTAGTCATTGAGTCGCTGTGAACATCTGGGAGCTCTGCATTCCTTTTGAAATGTCCTGATTTTCCACAGTTGAAGCAAATAAATGGGTTTCTTCTGGAGACCTGCTCTCCAGCCGACAACATGAGTGGTGTCGGCTTCCGGGCCACCTGGGCGGTCTCCAGACCCTTTGCCACTAATAGCAGTATATCCAGGTGGAGGGTACGGTACTCTGGATGGGCAGTGATCAAACCCTTGCAAACAGACTCCTTTAGTCCTGATACAAATGCAGAGGCCAGCATTTGAGTATGTACCTTGTTATGGACACTGAATCCTAGGTCTGTAAACACCTGTGTTAGTCTGGTATGGAACTTTTCCACCGACTCAGTCTTGTCTTGGGTAATGTCCGCAATGTGGTGGCCTGGTTCGCCAGTCTGCGTGGTGTCCTCATTTGGCCTTACTCTGGTGAGGTCCTTTTCCATTATAGGCCAATATGCATCTCCAGCCTTGATCTCACACAGACTCACTAGGTCCCTCCAAGCTGTGGAATAGGTCTTGTGGATCTGGGCTATGCACCGGTAAAAAGGCATCGGGTGTTTCTCCGGGTCCGGACTGCGGCCTTCCGGGGGTGGGTAGTCCTGTTGGGGGGGCAGATGGAGCTGGCATCATCTGCCTGTGTGACCTGGCGATCTGCAGTGGCCGCTGTCACTTCTTGAGCCCATCCTCTTCTGTCTGGCAGAGAGGTAGGGGTCACCACATCTGTAAAATTCCAGCCTGGCCATTCTGTGGGTGTCTTCAGTTCAACTTGGTCTGAAGCCTCTGTTTGTTTTGGTGGTGGTGGTACTACAGGCATTAGGGGTGTGTGGAGGGCCGAAGGTGGTTGGGAGCCAGAGACAGTAAGCACTGGGCAAAGGGGGGCAGCTGGTATGAGGTGTGTATGGTGTATCGGTGTACTAAGCCCAGAGTCAACATGGCTTCCGGTGGCCTCACTGGGCGCCACCATCTTTGAAGAGGGCGGAAGCGGAAGGGGCGGGGCCGGAGGTGGAAATGGAGGTGACTGAGTTGGAAGCATCGGATGTTGCATAGTTAGCTTCTGGTCACATCCCTTGCAAGTCTCCTCCCACCCCGGATTCTTAACTGAACACCCCTTACATATCTGGAGGTTCTGACTACACGGTATGCAAAAATCTGGACTCTCGGGGTGGGGCCTTCCTGTATTTCCACATGCCTCGCACCTCCAGGACGGGCGATCATCATAGGGGGGTGGCGCCTTGCCGGGCACGTCTCCTTTCCTGTAATATACATATACAACTCCCCCGTCCTGATTCAGTTTTTGCTCCACCCACCACTCCAGATGTAGGGCGCGGGCCACATTAAACCAAGTTTCTGCTGTTTTTAACATGTTATGCTTCATTAGAAGCCCTTTCTTCTCTTTACACAGTTTCCTCCACCAGTTCACAAGCAAACAAACTGTTCTCTGGCTTTATAAGTTTCTGTCCCATTTTGTTTTACTTCCCTCCCGGGGACCCTAAGGTGGTCCCCAAAGCCGTCACTCTGTTCTGAAAGTGCTGTGTCGTGAGACAGTGTAAGCAGAACCCACGCAGCAGCACTTCTCCCCCTGCTTCTCCTCCAGTAACTTCCCTATTTTCCTGCTACACTGAGAATAATGTACATTAACCCTGTAAACCAATATATCAGGAGCTACGATTGTCACTGTACTACTACTACTTTCACCAATCCCCACTCTCCTCACTTTTTCGTGTACACCAAACACTAATCCACATACACAGTGTGATCATGACATAGTATTTCAGACACGCCTGTCGGGAGTAAAATGTTTTTTTTTTTTTTCCTTTTTCCCCCACAAGACCAATCCCTGGCTGTGGTTATTTTTTCCCTCGAGTCACCATTACTGCGACTACGAGTTCCCCTCGTCAGTCACCATTACTGAGACTGCGAGTTCAGTTCCCCTCGTCAGTCACCCTTACTGCGATTGCGAGTTCCCGGCACCCTCTCTCAAATCAGGGTGTACCCTGTCCACTCCTGACGAGGAATATTTCGCCGTAATTCTCCCCTCCCTCACAGGCGCATCAACAACAACCCAACCAATCACACTGGTACACAGAGACAACACAAAAGACAAGACATATCACACTGGTAGATGACGTTACACTGACAGGTGGGATCAAAGGAGCCCCGGGCAAGTATACCTGTCACTTTGCTGATCAACGGACAGCCAGACGGGTGAGTAGTCCCGCTGGGCAATTCCAGACTACGCAGGTAAGGAATTATTAGACATAAAAATTCACTTACCGCTTTTGGAGGTGATCAGTCTCCACGTCTGGAATGCTCCACGGTCCCCCTCATCCACTCTCTGTTGGCTGGTCCAGTGTTCAGAACCCGGGCCCCACGTTGGGCGCCAAAATGTTTTGGACTAGGTCACTTACAGACCATTTACCGTGATCTACCAGTGAGCCAAATTAATATGAGAATATGTGCACGTGGAAGTAAGACACTGACACTTCGCAGTTTGCCAACTTCCTAAAATTCTGTTTTATTGAGGAACTAACAGTATCATTTATAGGGCTTATGATGCAGGCAAAGCATATACATTGATTGGATGAAAAGGCCACTGGATTTCTCCGTGTTCTTCCATCCGTGTTGATATCTTCCAATCATTGTCCCCAAAGAGACTCATTCCCTTTTATGGGGGTTGTTTACATTAAAAGATACTTTTCTCCTAATGAGTCACCAAGGGTGAGACTCCGGATGAAGGCGCCATCTTAATTATCATCATTGTTCTGTCAACCTATATCTGATTGTTTACTTAAGAGAGTAAGGAATTTCTTTTAAAAGAGCAAGAAACATAAAGTAGCAAGACTATAAAATTGTCATTTTACTGATCATCTAATAAAACGTGGACTGTCTATCACAATCCACTACACCATCTCATGCTGCAAAGAATAACTCTGCATCAAAGGGGATAAAAGGAGAGAAAGTCATGGTGTGGCCTCCATCCTCCCCTGACCTCAATCCTATTGAGAACCTTTGGAGCATCCTCAAGCAAAAGATCTATGAGTGCGGGAGGCAGTTTACATCCAAACAGCAGCTCTGGGAGGCTATTCTGACATCTGGCAAACAAATTCAAGCAGAAACTGTCCACAAACTCACAAGTTCAATGGATGCAAGACTTGTGAAGCTGCTATAAAATAAGAGGTCCTATGTTAAAATGTAACGTGACCTGTTAAAATGTTTAAAAAGGTAAAATGTTGTTAAAAGTTTGATTGAAATAGCTTTTGATTTCAGTAAATATGCTGCAAACACAACAAATTACAATTTTCAGTTCTTTACAACCTATAAAGTGTTTTTGAAACTTACTGTGCGTAATAATTTGGAACAGTGCATTGTAAGTTTTTTATGTTTAAAAAAAAATACTGTTATCATTAGGTTTGTTCAATAAATTTTGAATTATACTCTTAATAGTTGATAACATGAGAATTATGCTGACTGTTATTTACATCAATTATTTAGGTAAATGAGGAAAAAATCATTTGCATAATAATTTGGAACAGAGTGTAGTAAGGCATACATTTTCTAACCATTCCATGGATGAAAGCTGAGGAACAGACTGAAGGGAGGAGAGAAGTTTCTTATAGAAAGAAGTGAAAATATTCAAAACAGCTTTAGGGTAAGAGGAATTCTGACCCTTGCTATTTTGCAGTTTGTACACATGGGTGGGGTTAATCGCATGGTTCAGTTTCCTAGTTATCATGAAGGAAGCAGAGTTGTTGTGGAGCACAAATTTGGCTTTTGTCCATCTCAAAACATTCTCTGTGTCTTCAAAAACTATAGTGTTGAGAGCTATTCTCTTTTGATTAATTTGTCTCAAAATGTCAGGAGAGTGATTCAGAGAGTGAATTTTGTATAGCTTATCTGAAACATGAAAAAGAAAACAAATCTCCCCTACTTTAGCTTTTTAGTTGGCTGTGGCAATGCTAGTCAAATGTTCTCTTATAACCACGTTATTCACTGTCCATAAATGAGGAAGAGTGATATTATCTTCAGTATTTAAAGAGAAATATTCCTCCAAATTTTTGGAAAAGGTAGAAAAGGTGTCATGATCAGTAAATAGTGAATTGTTAAGTATCAAGGAATAAGATGTATTTGATAGGCTTATATGAGAGAAAGTCACTTAGCTCACATGATAGTCTGGCCAGGGGCATACATATGCAGAGGTGGAACTAGCCAAATGAATAGAAGAGGCAAAAATGTAATCCAGAAGGGCGTAAGTGTCATGGGAGTGCAAATAAAGAGAATTCTTTGGCACCAATGTTATGAGATCTCCAGGTGTTAGTAAGCTGTGAGGAATACAGTAGTCTCACCAAAGACATAGGGAAGGCCTTGGAGGTGGACAGCAAGCTTAAATTCTCCCCCGTCTAGCAAGTGAGATGAGGGATAACATTCTAGGATATCAAAAACTTAAAAAAAACCCATATGCATTAAATAAACATTCGTAATTGCACGTTATCTACCCAACAAAGAACCTTGCAGAATAATAAATCTGTTATTTGTGCCCTTAAACATATATTTGAGTTCAAATGATGAGTTACTAATGAAGATGGCATCTCCACAGGATCTAGACGAGTAAGTGGTAAAATAACACTGATGATATCTTCTATAAAAAAATTGTGGAGGTCTATTGGTGGCAAAATGGGTTTCCTGAAAGATTAAAATAACCCCACCCATGTGATTATAGTAATTGAATGCTTTCTTCCTCTTATTAGGAGAAACAAGGTCTTGGTCACTGTTTGCAAGTACTTGTATAGCCATGCTAAGGGGTTTAAAAGACCTTTAAGGGGTCAAGATGTAAAAGATCACAAGAAAAAGGAGGTAGGCAGTATCCATGGATGAAAATTGCCATCTCCATAACTGTAGTACAAGATATACATGGAACCTCACTAATAAAGAGAAAAGCAGATAACTAGAAAAGCACATAACTTTTCAGAAAAAGAATACATATCAGACATATCAACCATTTACAACACTAAAAAAGCAAAAATTGTGGCATGACAAAAAATGTACATAAAAAAATCAAAGGGGTCAGAAAACAACAATATCCTGAACAATTAACAAGAAAAGACAATTATTAATAGGAGAACATGTAGGTAAGGAAACTGTTGCAGATGATATTACATTAGCCACAAAAAGGTTTAGGACTCAAAGGAACCAGAGGCTGAAACCACAGCCCAGCATACCAGGTATATATCTATATGGCAGAGAAAAAGAAAAGCATGGGGTTAGATGGTGAAACCAGGTTATGCTGCCAGTTCTTAAGGTCTTGTCGCAATCCTGTCCCCTTGATGAGGGGAAGGGTAGCCCAGATTGCTGAGGGGCTAGGGGATTGGTGGTGTTGAAGGAAGTTAGGCCAGATCCAGGACGCTTAGCCTAACCAACACTTCCTTTCCTGCCACCAATTTAGATGCCATAAATATAGTGCCATTATGGGGAACTATTAACTTAAATGGAAAGCCCCATCTGTAGCTGATATGTGTGGACAAAAGGACAGTTGTAATTTTTTTTTATTTTTACACCTCTTATGTAAGGTCATTGGTGAGACATTAGGATATAGTTGGATTTTGACACTGTCCAGCTCAATATTAGGACTGTTCCTAAGGGCACATAGATCTTGTTTGATTAAAAAGTCTTTAAAAAACAAAACTATTTCACAAGGTGGCTTATCAGAAGGAGGTTTAGACCTGAGTGCTCTATGAATTCGGTAACTGATTTGGGTTCACCATGGACCCTCAGATTACTGCGCCTTGTAAAGTTTTAAACAAGTTATCTGTCAATATACAACCTCCTTTATTTCTCCATAACAGTGATCTCCAAAGAGGGTAAAAGTTAATTTACTATGCCCCAGTTATAGACCAATATCTCTACTAAATGGTAATCTAAACTTGACGGCAAAGATGATAGCTAATCACATCCCCCCATATCTATCAAAATGTATAGGATTGAACCAAGTAGGCATCATGCCCTTGCATGAAGTATGAGACAATATAATTAAAAAAATAAGTTTTCTTTGTCAAATGCAACAGGGCAACTTAAAAGACATCATCTTGGAGTGTACCATTAGAAATTTAGAATGGTGGCTAAAAAGTATTGTTTACTCAAATCTGAACTGTGAGGTTGGAATATAGAAAAGAAATCCAATTAGACATGTCTAAATCAGATGAATGCTTATATGTTTGAGGGTGGCCCAAATGTACCCCTATGAGACTCTATTGAAGGCCTTCTCTGCATCTGTTGACAGGAGGATGTCTTCAAGGTTGCCCTGTTACATTTGGCAAAGAAAACGGATTTCTTTAATTGTATTGTTTCATGCTGCATGATAGGGCATGATGCCTACTTGGTTTAATCCTATAAAGTTTGAAAGATATGGGAGGATGTAAACAACAATTTTTAGCCACCATTCTACGTTTCTAATGGTACACTCCAAGGGTGTTCTCCTCCCCTTTTGTTTATACTAACACTAAACCTTTTATCAGAATGGTTAACCATTTTAATTTGATTCATGAAAATGAATATCATGTTGCAGTTTTTTCAGGCAGCCTTTATTTTTTTTCTATCCCATCCACTCATTTCCCTACATAGCATGTCTAGCCCCAAAATTCACTTTTCCAAATAATCCATCGTTAACTATATCTTCCACTTGAACTATCACAAAACCTAAAGAATAATCTATCTACTTCAAATGGGAGACCACAACTATAAGATACTTGGAGAAATCCTTATAAAAATGTCTAACCTTTACACCTTACACTATGCACTGTTGCTGTGCCAAATAGATATTGACATTGACTTTAAAAGATGATTTGGTAAACCTTTATCATGGTTCAGATGTGCCATTGTAATTAGGATAATTATCCTTCCTGGAGTGTACATACTCCAGATTATTCATGTCAAAATTCCTCATTCCTTCTTCTGTTTACTTTGTTCCCTTAAGAGTAAATTGTTATGGCCCTCCATAAAATTGAGGATACATTTTGACCAGCTAGATAAACCCAAACAAGAGGAAGTCATGGGAAAACCCAGTCATAAGTGATATTATTATGCTTGCACCTTTGCATGTATAATACTGTAGATTGGGACTTCCCTGAAAACCTTAAAGATTGGATAACCTTAGAGGCTAACATATCACTTATCTCAGATCTCCCTTGGATTCCCTTGCACTCCGATCGTGCAGAAGTCCAATAACACCCACACTCAACCACACACTGGTACCCTTTCAACAGGTAATTATCAATTTACAAATCTTCTCCACACCTGACCCTTTAACCTCCACCAGCCACAATTCCAACTTCCCACCAGGCTTTCAAAAAGGCTTTACTTTAACCTGGGATCTTCCTATTCCACCTCAAATTTAGAACTTTACGCACAACAATTATCTCCTAACCCCACTAGAGTTCTGCATCTTGTTGATAAAAAATTGGTCTTACAAGCAACTCAGAATGTATATATCACATAAAAATAAAGACACATTTACTTTACCCACTACACTGCTAGAGCAAATTTGTATACCATAAAAACCCACTGGGCATACCACAGCTCTTCTCTACACAGAGTTACTTCTCCCACTGGAATAACCCAGCCTTATTTCATGCAGAAATGGGAACAACACCTAGACCACATGCTCTTGACACAGCAGTGGCAGTCAACTAGTTAATTAGCTCATAAAAGCTCCATAAGCATGAAAAAGCAGGAATCTTTTTATAAGCTTTACCTTACTCCCGATAGATTACACACTATACACTGCTACAGTCGATGCTTTGCTAGAGATGCAATAAAGAGAGAACTACTATCTTGCACATATGATGGATCTGTAACATTATTCATCCTTTCTGGAACCTAATCTCCAACACAATAATCCTTGTTATGGATACCCCAATGTGCCTAAAGCCAGAGATATTCTTTTTAAATATTGAAGATCAAGGCATAACAAAATACAGACACTCTCTCACACTACATTTCCTAAATGCCTCTTAGAACCCAAATCCCTTTGCACTGGAAAACCCCAAATCTGTGATCTCTGCTGGTATGGTTAATAGAATGGATTATATGGATGGAATAAAGTGAATGAAGCAGGCCTTAGCCACGGCAGCTGGCACCATCAAGTTCCTATGCACTTGTCCAAGAGCACATTATTTATCAATTCAGATAAAGTGCAGAGTTAAGTGATAACCAAACTGAAAAGCAGTACTGTATGATAGATCTATGTCAAACAGCATATAATGCAATATGTAATTACCAATATAAAGCGTCAATTAAATCCTCAAAAAAAGGCAAGTACATAAACACCCACTGTGGAGTAAAACATGAAAAAAACAAGTCCAAATAAATATCTCTTTTTAAACAAATATCTTCCAACCAGCGCTCCACAGTGTATTTGAACCTCCACCAACATATGGAAAGCCACTCACCAAACATCCTTCTGTTCTCTAAATAAAGAAAGTCAGGCAGAGCTGTCAAAATACTCTGATCATCTTCACCCCTCGTTCAGTCAAACAGCCCCCACCATCCAAAGCAATAGGTATACAAAAAGGAAAGCTCAATACTTTATTACCATCCAGCTAGATTTATTTACCACTTCAGACCCAGAAGGTTTCACCCCATTACTGACCAGGGCATTTTTTGCTATTCGGAACTGTGCTATTTCAACTGGTAATTGCAACGCTGTACCCAAACAAAATATATCCTTTTTTCACACAAATAGAACTTTCTTTTGGTGGTATTTTATCACCACTGTTTTTTTTATTTTTTTGCTATATAAACGGGAAAAACCTGAACATTTTGACAAAAATTATTTTCTAATATATGTTATAAAAAATATCTAAGTCCATACTTGAAATGTCCTTGCTACTAAATATTCCACGGTCAACTGTTATTGGTATTGTAACAAAGTGGAAGCAACTGGGAACAACAGCAACTCGCCATGTAAAATTACAGAGTGGGGTCAGCGCATGCTGAAGCGCACAGTGCACAGAAATTGCCAACTGTCTACAGAGTCAATAGCTAGAAACCTCCAAACTTGCGTGGCCTTCAGATTAGCACAACAACAGTGTGTAGAGAGCTTCATGGAATGGGTTTCCATGGCCGAGCAGTTGCTTCCAAGCCCTACATCACCAAGTGCAATGCAAAACATTGCAGTGGTGTAAAGCACGCCACTGGACTCTAGAGCACTCTAGACATGTTCTCTGGAATGATTAATCATGCTTCTCTGTCTGGAAATCTGGTGGACGTGTCTGAGTTTGGCTGTTGCCAGGAGGACGGTACTTGCCTGACTGCATTGTGCCAAGTGTAAAGTTTGGTGGAGGGGGATTATGGCATGGGGCTGTTTTACAGGGGTTGGGCTTGGCCTCTTAGTTCAAGTGAAGGGAACTCTTAAGGCGTCAGCATACCAAGACATTTTGGACAATTTCATGCTCCCAACTTTGTGGGAACAGTTTGGGGATGGCACTTTCCTGTTCCAACATGACCGCACACCAGCATACAAAGCAAGGTCCATAAAGACATGGATGAGTGAGTTTGGGGTGGAGGAACTTGACTGGCCTGCACAGAGTCCTGACCTCAACCCGAGAGAACACCTTTGGAATTAATTAGAGCAGAGACTGCGAGCCAGGCCTTCTCCTCCGACATCAGTGCCTGACCTCACAAATGCGCATCTAGAAGAATGAACAAACATTGCCATAGACACACTCCTAAACCTTGTGGACAACAATCCCAGAAGAGTTGAAGCTGTTATAGCTGCAAAGGGTGGGCTAACTCAATATTGAACCCTACGGACTAAGACTGGGATGCCATCAAAGTTCATGTGTGTGTACAGGCAGACGTCCCAATACTTTTGGCAATATAGTGTACTTCCAAAACACCAGAAGATAATCAGCATTAACATTTGTCCACTGCCGGTAGGGGAACCTGTGGACTGACCACTACACGAGCTAACCTCTTACTCAGTACACAAAGCCGAAAGACAGACAATGGATGTAACCGCTAGCCCCTCTCCTGATGTATTTTATCAGCACTTCTCAAAGTGAGTTTCCCTGTGTGAGTTATGAATGGTATGAATGTTGTGTGTTATACATATACATCTACTAATGTAAAAAGGCTATTTATATTCAAGAAAGGCTTCATGTTTCATAATTAGAGATGAGCGAATCGAACTTGGCGAAGTGGAATTCGTTTCGAATATTAGGAAAAATTTCGATTCGCGCCGAATCCGAAAATTAGCAGACTTCGGATGCGCGAATCGAAATTTTTCCAAAAATGGCGGCGACATGTGTGGCGACGGAGCGGGGATCTCTGGGAAGGCGCGCAGACAAGGCGCGCTGACCCATAATGCATTCATTCATGACATGTGATCGCATTAGCCAATCAGCAGCCAGCCAGCCAGCACTGTGTAATGGTGGAGCTATAAATTGCGGCCATCTTACAATTTTCCATTTGCCTCCGGTCATTCAAGAGAGACAGACCTCTCTGTATTAGGGACAGAGTTAGGGCCACAGATACTTTAGGGACACAGAATCGTTACTTAGGGACACAGAATTGTTACTCAGGGACACAGAATTGTTACTCAGGGACACAGAACTGTTACTCAGGGACACAGAATTGTTACTCAGGGACAGACACAGAATTGTTACTGAGGGACACAGAATTGTTACTGAGGGACACAGAATTGTTACTGAGGGACACAGAATTGTTACTCAGGGACACAGAACTGTTACTCAGGGACACAGAACTGTTACTCAGGGACACAGAATTGTTACTCAGGGACAGACACAGAATTGTTACTGAGGGACACAGAATTGTTACTGAGGGACACAGAATTGTTACTGAGGGACACAGAATTGTTACTCAGGGACAGACACAGAATTGTTACTGAGGGACACAGAACTGTTACTCAGGGACACAGAACTGTTACTCAGGGACACAGAACTGTTACTCAGGGACACAGAATTATTACTCAGGGACAGACACAGAATTGTTACTGAGGGACACAGAATTGTTACTGAGGGACACAGAATTGTTACTCAGGGACAGACACAGAATTGTTACTGAGGGACACAGAATTGTTACTGAGGGACACAGAATTGTTACTCAGGGACAGACACAGAATTGTTACTGAGGGACACAGAATTGTTACTGAGGGACACAGAATTGTTACTCAGGGACACAGAATTGTTACTCAGGGACACAGAACTGTTACTCAGGGACACAGAATTGTTACTCAGGGACAGACACAGAATTGTTACTGAGGGACACAGAATTGTTACTGAGGGACACAGAATTGTTACTGAGGGACACAGAATTGTTACTCAGGGACACAGAACTGTTACTCAGGGACACAGAACTGTTACTCAGGGACACAGAATTGTTACTCAGGGACAGACACAGAATTGTTACTGAGGGACACAGAATTGTTACTCAGGGACAGACACAGAATTGTTACTGAGGGACACAGAATTGTTACTGAGGGACACAGAATTGTTACTGAGGGACACAGAATTGTTACTCAGGGACACAGAATTGTTACTCAGGGACACAGAACTGTTACTCAGGGACACAGAATTGTTACTCAGGGACACAGAACTGTTACTCAGGGACACAGAATTGTTACTCAGGGACAGACACAGAATTGTTACTGAGGGACACAGAATTGTTACTCAGGGACACAGAATTGTTACTGAGGGACACAGAATTGTTACTCAGGGACAGACACAGAATTGTTACTGAGGGACACAGAATTGTTACTCAGGGACACAGAATTGTTACTCAGGGACACAGAATTGTTACTCAGGGACACAGAATTGTTACTCAGGGACACAGAACTGTTACTCAGGGACACAGAATTGTTACTCAGGGACAGACACAGAATTGTTACTGAGGGACACAGAATTGTTACTGAGGGACACAGAATTGTTACTCAGGGACACAGAATTGTTACTCAGGGACACAGAATTGTTACTCAGGGACACATAATTGTTACTGAGGGACACAGAATTGTTACTGAGGGACACAGAATTGTTACTCAGGGACACAGAATTGTTACTCAAGGACACAGAACTGTTACTCAGGGACACAGAATTGTTACTCAGGGACAGACACAGAATTGTTACTGAGGGACACAGAATTGTTACTGAGGGACACGGAATTGTTACTGAGGGACACAGAATTGTTACTCAGGGACAGACACAGAATTGTTACTGAGGGACACAGAATTGTTACTGAGAGACACAGAATTGTTACTGAGGGACACAGAATTGTTACTCAGGGACACAGAGTTGTTACTCAGGGACACAGAATTGATCCTCAGGGACACAGATCTGTTACTCAGGGACACAGAATTGTTACTGAGGGACACAGAATTGTTACTCAGGGACACAGAACTGTTACTCAGGGACACAGAAATGTTACTCAGGGACAGACACAGAATTGTTACTGAGGGACACAGAATTGTTACTGAGGGACACAGAATTGTTACTGAGGGACACAGAATTGTTACTCAGGGAAACAGAATTGTTACTCAGGGACACAGAACTGTTACTCAGGGACACAGAACTGTTACACAGGGACACAGAATTGTTACTCAGGGACAGACACAGAATTGTTACTGAGGGACACAGAATTGTTACTCAGGGACACAGAATTGTTACTCAGGGACACAGAACTGTTACTCAGGGACACAGAATTGTTACTCAGGGACACAGAACTGTTACTCAGGGACACAGAATTGTTACTCAGGGACAGACACAGAATTGTTACTGAGGGACACAGAATTGTTACTGAGGGACACAGAATTGTTACTGAGGGACACAGAATTGTTACTCAGGGACACAGAACTGTTACTCAGGGACACAGAATTGTTACTCAGGGACAGACACAGATCTGTTACTCAGGGACACAGAATTGTTACTCAGGGACACAGAACTGTTACTCAGGGACACAGAATTGTTACTCAGGGACAGACACAGAATTGTTACTGAGGGACACAGAATTGTTACTGAGGGACACAGAATTGTTACTGAGGGACACAGAATTGTTACTCAGGGACAGACACAGAATTGTTACTGAGGGACACAGAATTGTTACTGAGGGACACAGAATTGTTACTGAGGGACACAGAATTGTTACTCAGGGAAACAGAATTGTTACTCAGGGACACAGAACTGTTACTCAGGGACACAGAATTGTTACTCAGGGACACAGAACTGTTACTCAGGGACACAGAATTGTTACTCAGGGACAGACACAGAATTGTTACTGAGGGACACAGAATTGTTACTGAGGGACACAGAATTGTTACTGAGGGACACAGAATTGTTACTCAGGGACACAGAACTGTTACTCAGGGACACAGAATGTTACTCAGGGACACAGAACTGTTACTCAGGGACACAGAATTGTTACTCAGGGAAAGACACAGAATTGTTACTGAGGGACACAGAATTGTTACTGAGGGACACAGAATTGTTACTGAGGGACACAGAATTGTTACTCAGGGACACAGAACTGTTACTCAGGGACACAGAGTTGTTAATCAGGGACACAGAACTGTTACTCAGGGACACAGAATTGTTACTCAGGGACAGACACAGAATTGTTACTGAGGGACACAGAATTGTTACTGAGGGACACAGAATTGTTACTAAGTGACACAGAATTGTTACTCAGGACAGACACAGAATTGTTACTGAGGGACACAGAATTGTTACTGAGGGACACAGAATTGTTACTCAGGGACAGACACAGAATTGTTACTCAGGGACACAGAATCGTTACTCAGGGACACAGAATCGTTGAATTAAAGAGTATGTCAGACAACACGCAGAGGAGTGGCAGAGGAGGCAATGTTTCAGGAGCGAGCAGACGTGGCAGCAGAGGAAGGGGTCGAGGCAGCACTAGTCGCAGCCAGAGGCCAGTGCTCCCGGTGTCATCCAGCGGTCGTGTCTCCACCGACAACCCTGCCGTCATCGATTGGTTGGCTCGGTCGTCTTCCTCTTCCCAGGTCACCTCTGACACCTACAGCCAACGGTCGGTGGGTACGTCAGACACAACCGTTAGTTGGCATGGCCCGGGAGCAAGCCCACTGAAATCACGTGTCCTCTGCCTGCCACTGTCCTTTGGTGTTCCCTCACCAAGCGAAGTATCGCATGCTGTGGGCTCAGCCCCACTGTACAGTGAGGAAGAGCTAACAGAGGGCGGTCAGGAACGGGGGGAGACATCCGCCTCTTCAGCAGCCAGGCGAAGAAGTACTGGCGAGGAGAGTGGCTCGGTAGCCGGTCTAGAGACAGGTCTGTCTCCTGACCCACACGCAGCCGAGGGGGCTAGTAGTGAGGCGGAGACCCTAATTGATGATGATGAGGCTGATCGCACTTGGCAGCCTCGTCGTCATCAGGCTATTGCTTCCGCATCATCAGGAGAAGAGGGTGCCAGCTTGGCAGCGAGCAAAACAGTCGGTGGGTTGCCCAGGAGGCAGCAGGGTCGAAGCAGTGTCAGTGGAGGCAAACGGCCACGGAGTAGAGCACCAGCTCCACTGCAGCCTACCACCACGGCCAGTAGTGGTGCCAGTGTGCACGGAGGAAGTAGCAGTCAGCCAGTGAGGAGTAGCGGGGGCAAAGTTTCCTACTCTGCGGTGTGGCAATTTTTCGTCAAGCCGCCCGAGGAAGTAAACGTAGCCGTATGTCGACTATGTGGCCAGAAAGTCAAGCGTGGCCAGGGGGCCCATGTCTCCATCGCCACACTCTGCCATGTGCCACTTTCAGGTCTCCTCACACTGCTGGTGGGTTCCATTTTGTCATAGGGTGCTGGCAGATTACGGGCATCCCATTGCTGCTGCCAGGCCCGTAATCTGTCATGGGCCCCTGTACCGCCTCCTCATGCTGCTGCCAGGCCCGTAATCTGTCATGGGTCCCTGTACGGCCTCCCATTGCTGCTGTCTCCATCGCCACACTCTGCCATGTGCCACTTTCAGGTCTCCTCACACTGCTGTTGGTTTCCATTTTGTCATAGGGTGCTGGCAGATTACGGGCCTCCCATTGCTGCTGCCAGGCCCGTAATCTGTCATTGGCCCCCGTACCGACTCCTCATGCTGCTGCCAGGTCCAGAGTGTGTCATGGGTCCCTGTACGGCCTCCCATTGCTGCTGTCTCCATCGCCACACTCTGCCATGTGCCACTTTCAGGTCTCCTCACACTGCTGGTGGGTTCCATTTTGTCATAGGGTGCTGGCAGATTACGGGCCTCCCATTGCTGCTGCCAGGCCCGTAATCTGCCATGGGCCACCGTACCGACTCCTCATGCTGCTGCCAGGTCCAGAGTGTCTCATGGGTCCCTGTACGGCCTCCCATTGCTGCTGTCTCCATCGCCACACTCTGCCATGTGCCACTTTCAGGTCTCCTCACACTGCTGGTGGGTTCCATTTTGTCATAGGGTGCTGGCAGATTACGGGCCTCCTATTGCTGCTGCCAGGCCTGTAATCTGTCATGGGCCCCTGTACCGCCTCCTCATGCTGCTGCCAGGCCCGTAATCTGTCATGGGTCCCTGTACGGCCTCCCATTGCTGCTGTCTCCATCGCCACACTCTGCCATGTGCCACTTTCAGGTCTCCTCACACTGCTGGTGGGTTCCATTTTGTCATAGGGTGCTGGCAGATTACGGGCCTCCCATTGCTGCTGCCAGGCCCGTAATCTGCCATGGGCCCCCGTACCGACTCCTCATGCTGCTGCCAGGTCCAGAGTGTCTCATGGGTCCCTGTACGGCCTCCCATTGCTGCTGTCTCCATCGCCACACTCTGCCATGTGCCACTTTCAGGTCTCCTCACACTGCTGGTGGGTTCCATTTTGTCATAGGGTGCTGGCAGATTACGGGCCTCCCATTGCTGCTGCCAGGCCCGTAATCTGCCATGGGCCCCCGTACCGCCTCCTCATGCTGCTGCCAGGTCCAGAGTGTCTCATGGGTCCCTGTACGGCCTCCCATTGCTGCTGTCTCCATCGCCACACTCTGCCATGTGCCACTTTCAGGTCTCCTCACACTGCTGGTGGGTTCCATTTTGTCATAGGGTGCTGGCAGATTACGGGCCTCCCATTGCTGCTGCCAGGCCCGTAATCTGTCATGGGCCCCTGTACCGCCTCCTCATGCTGCTGCCAGGCCCGTAATCTGTCATGGGTCCCTGTACGGCCTCCCATTGCTGCTGTCTCCATCGCCACACTCTGCCATGTGCCACTTTCAGGTCTCCTCACACTGCTGTTGGTTTCCATTTTGTCATAGGGTGCTGGCAGATTACGGGCCTCCCATTGCTGCTGCCAGGCCCGTAATCTGTCATTGGCCCCCGTACCGACTCCTCATGCTGCTGCCAGGTCCAGAGTGTGTCATGGGTCCCTGTACGGCCTCCCATTGCTGCTGTCTCCATCGCCACACTCTGCCATGTGCCACTTTCAGGTCTCCTCACACTGCTGGTGGGTTCCATTTTGTCATAGGGTGCTGGCAGATTACGGGCCTCCTATTGCTGCTGCCAGGCCCGTAATCTGTCATGGGCCCCTGTACCGCCTCCTCATGCTGCTGCCAGGCCCGTAATCTGTCATGGGTCCCTGTACGGCCTCCCATTGCTGCTGTCTCCATCGCCACACTCTGCCATGTGCCACTTTCAGGTCTCCTCACACTGCTGGTGGGTTCCATTTTGTCATAGGGTGCTGGCAGATTACGGGCCTCCCATTGCTGCTGCCAGGCCCGTAATCTGCCATGGGCCCCCGTACCGACTCCTCATGCTGCTGCCAGGTCCAGAGTGTCTCATGGGTCCCTGTACGGCCTCCCATTGCTGCTGTCTCCATCGCCACACTCTGCCATGTGCCACTTTCAGGTCTCCTCACACTGCTGGTGGGTTCCATTTTGTCATAGGGTGCTGGCAGATTACGGGCCTCCCATTGCTGCTGCCAGGCCCGTAATCTGCCATGGGCCCCCGTACCGCCTCCTCATGCTGCTGCCAGGTCCAGAGTGTCTCATGGGTCCCTGTACGGCCTCCCATTGCTGCTGTCTCCATCGCCACACTCTGCCATGTGCCACTTTCAGGTCTCCTCACACTGCTGGTGGGTTCCATTTTGTCATAGGGTGCTGGCAGATTACGGGCCTCCCATTGCTGCTGCCAGGCCCGTAATCTGCCATGGGCCCCCGTACCGACTCCTCATGCTGCTGCCAGGTCCAGAGTGTCTCATGGGTCCCTGTACGGCCTCCCATTGCTGCTGTCTCCATTGCCACACTCTGCCATGTGCCACTTTCAGGTCTCCTCACACTGCTGGTGGGTTCCATTTTGTCATAGGGTGCTGGCAGATTACGGGCCTCCCATTGCTGCTGCCAGGCCCGTAATCTGTCATGGGCCCCTGTACCGCCTCCTCATGCTGCTGCCAGGCCCGTAATCTGTCATGGGTCCCTGTACGGCCTCCCATTGCTGCTGTCTCCATCGCCACACTCTGCCATGTGCCACTTTCAGGTCTCCTCACACTGCTGTTGGTTTCCATTTTGTCATAGGGTGCTGGCAGATTACGGGCCTCCCATTGCTGCTGCCAGGCCCGCAATCTGCCATGGGCCCCCGTACCGACTCCTCATGCTGCTGCCAGGTCCAGAGTGTCTCATGGGTCCCTGTACGGCCTCCCATTGCTGCTGTCTCCATCGCCACACTCTGCCATGTGCCACTTTCAGGTCTCCTCACACTGCTGGTGGGTTCCATTTTGTCATAGGGTGCTGGCAGATTACGGGCCTCCCATTGCTGCTGCCAGGCCCGTAATCTGTCATGGGCCCCTGTACCGCCTCCTCATGCTGCTGCCAGGCCCGTAATCTGTCATGGGTCCCTGTACGGCCTCCCATTGCTGCTGTCTCCATCGCCACACTCTGCCATGTGCCACTTTCAGGTCTCCTCACACTGCTGTTGGTTTCCATTTTGTCATAGGGTGCTGGCAGATTACGGGCCTCCCATTGCTGCTGCCAGGCCCGTAATCTGCCATGGGCCCTCGTACCGACTCCTCATGCTGCTGCCAGGTCCAGAGTGTCTCATGGGTCCCTGTACGGCCTCCCATTGCTGCTGTCTCCATCGCCACACTCTGCCATGTGCCACTTTCAGGTCTCCTCAAACTGCTGGTGGGTTCCATTTTGTCATAGGGTGCTGGCAGATTACGGGCCTCCCATTGCTGCTGCCAGGCCCGTAATCTGCCATGGGCCCCCGTACCGCCTCCTCATGCTGCTGCCAGGTCCAGAGTGTCTCATGGGTCCCTGTACGGCCTCCCATTGCTGCTGTCTCCATCGCCACACTCTGCCATGTGCCACTTTCAGGTCTCCTCACACTGCTGGTGGTTTCCATTTTGTCATAGGGTGCTGGCAGATTACGGGCCTCCCATTGCTGCTGCCAGGCCCGTAATCTGCTATGGGCCCCCGTACCGACTCCTCATGCTGTGACGTTGCAACAAGGTGGAATTCAACCCTACATATGTTAACCGCCTTTACGAACAGCGAAAGGCCATCACCGATTTCCTGATGTTACAAGCGGATAAAGGTACTCCCCTGTGTAACTTAGATGTCAGCCATTGACAGCTCATGCGTGACACCTGCCGCTTGCTCAGGCCCTTTGAGGAGGCCACGCTATTCGTGAGTCGGCAGGACTATGGGATGAACGACGTCATTCCTCTGTTGCACGTCCTGGAACAAATGCTGTTAACAATGGCTGGTCAGGGTGCGGTAGACGTGGCGCACAGATCTCAACGCCACATATGACCCCTGTGGGGGCAGGACAGGAAGAAGAGGAGGAGGTAGAGGAGGACATTGGTGCTCAGGAAATATTGAGTGAAATGGGTGGTTTTTCCGCTCAGCGGACAGGAGTGGAGGAGCAGGAGCATCTGGTAGAGGAGGAGGAGGAGACAGAGGACCCAGACGCACCGTGGCAGTATGCTGTGGAGATGGAGGCAGGGAGTCCCTCGCATTCCTTGGCACAAATGGCCCATAGCATGCTCGCTTGCTTGCGTAGCGACAGCCGAATAATAACCATCAGACAGAGGGATGACTTTTGGCTGTCCACCTTGTTGGACCCTCGCTACCGTTCAAAAATGGTGGCCTTTTTCACACCTGCTGAGAGAGAGGCCAAAATAAAGTACTATAAAAACCACCTATGTAGTCAGTTGGTCTCTGCCTTTCTGCGCCAACGTCCATCCTCAGACACTGTGGGCCCTGTGCGCTCGCGTTCCGCTGCCATGGCAGCAGGGGAGGGGTGGGGTGGTAGGAGCAGTGGCAGCTCCACCAGCAGCGGCTGCCTCAGTCTGCAGTCGATGATGAGTAGCTTTCTTCACCAGCGCAGTGAGGAAACTACTAACCAGCCGCAGCAGCAGCAGCATCAGGTGGACCTGGAGCAGGACCTCAAACAACAGGCTTGGGCCTACTTGGACAGGACCCTGCCAACCGAGGTAGACAATCCCCTTGACTACTGGGCAACGAAACTTGACCTTTGGCCCCAACTAGCTGAATTTGCCCTTGAAAGGCTGTCATGCCCGGCCAGTAGCGTGGCATCGGAGCGCGTGTTTAGTGCGGCAGGAGGTATTGTAACTCCGCGGAGGACACGACTGTCCACCCAAAGTGTGGAGAGACTCACGTTTGTGAAAATGAATCAGGCGTGGATTAGTCTGGATTTCAAACCACCAGTTCCTGACACAACTGACTAAATCCGCCATGAATCATGCCCCAAACATGTTATTATTTTTAACATAGGCCTGTGTATGGCCTTCAATTTAAGCTGCTTACGCTTCGCCACTCTGCCATGGGCCCCTGTACCGCCTCCTCTTGCTGCTGCCAGGTCCAGAGTGTCTCATGGGTCCCTGTACGGCTTCCCATTGCTGCTGTCTCCATCTCCACACTCTGCCATGTGCCACTTTCAGGTCTCCTCACACTTCTGGTGGGTTCCATTTTGTCATAGGGTGCTGTATGGCCTCCCATTGCTGCTGCCAGGCCCGTAATCTGCCATGGGCCCCCGTACCAACTCCTCATGCTGCTGCCAGGCCCGTAATCTGTCATGGGCCCCTGTACCGACTCCTCATGCTGCTGCCAGGTCCAGAGTGTCTCATGGGTCCCTGTACGGCCTCCCATTGCTGCTGTCTCCATCGCCACACTCTGCCATGTGCCACTTTCAGGTCTCCTCACACTGCTGGTGGGTTCCATTTTGTCATAGGGTGCTGGCAGATTACGGGCCTCCCATTGCTGCTGCCAGGTCCGTAATCTGCCATGGGCCCCCGTACCGACTCCTCATGCTGCTGCCAGGTCCAGAGTGTCTCATGGGTCCCTGTACGGCCTCCCATTGCTGCTGTCTCCATCGCCACACTCTGCCATGTGCCACTTTCAGGTCTCCTCACACTGCTGGTGGGTTCCATTTTGTCATAGGGTGCTGGCAGATTACGGGCCTCCCATTGCTGCTGCCAGGCCCGTAATCTGCCATGGGCCCCCGTACCGCCTCCTCATGCTGCTGCCAGGTCCAGAGTGTCTCATGGGTCCCTGTACGGCCTCCCATTGCTGCTGTCTCCATCGCCACACTCTGCCATGTGCCACTTTCAGGTCTCCTCACACTGCTGGTGGGTTCCATTTTGTCATAGGGTGCTGGCAGATTACGGGCCTCCCATTGCTGCTGCCAGGCCCGTAATCTGCCATGGGCCCCCGTACCGACTCCTCATTCTGCTGCCAGGTCCAGAGTGTCTCATGGGTCCCTGTACGGCCTCCCATTGCTGCTGTCTCCATTGCCACACTCTGCCAAGTGCCACTTTCAGGTCTCCTCACACTGCTGGTGGGTTCCATTTTGTCATAGGGTGCTGGCAGATTACGGGCCTCCCATTGCTGCTGCCAGGCCCGTAATCTGCCATGGGCCCCCGTACCGCCTCCTCATGCTGCTGCCAGGTCCAGAGTGTCTCATGGGTCCCTGTACGGCCTCCCATTGCTGCTGTCTCCATCACCACACTCTGCCATGTGCCACTTTCAGGTCTCCTCACACTGCTGGTGGGTTCCGTTTTGTCATAGGGTGCTGGCAGATTACGGGCCTCCCATTGCTGCTGCCAGGCCCGTAATCTGCCATGGGCCCCCGTACCGCCTCCTCATGCTGCTGCCAGGTCCAGAGTGTGTCATGGGTCCCTGTACGGCCTCCCATTGCTGCTGTCTCCATCGCCACACTCTGCCATGTGCCACTTTCAGGTCTCCTCACACTGCTGGTGGGTTCCATTTTGTCATAGGGTGCTGGCAGATTACGGGCCTCCCATTGCTGCTGCTAGGCCCGTAATCTGTCATGGGCCCCTGTACCGCCTCCTCCTGCTGCTGCCAGGTCCAGAGTGTCTCATGGGTCCCTGTACGGCCTCCCATTGCTGCTGTCTCTATCGCCACACTCTGCCATGTGCCACTTTCAGGTCTCCTCACACTGCTGGTGGGTTCCATTTTGTCATAAGGTGCTGTATGGCCTCCCATTGCTGCTGCCTCCACCACCACACTGTGGCTCCACACTCTGGTTTTGGCCCCGTGACTGCCCAAATGAGTGAAGTGTGCGGTGATTCTAAGATCGACGGCACTCATCTGCATGTCATACTGACTGACAGTATTATTTCTCTTCCCCAGCAGACTCCAAGGGCATTTAAATTAAAGGTACAGTGTTCTGCACTAATATAAAGGCTCTCTGAAGCCTAGAAACACCCTTTTTATAAGTTAAATTTGCAGCGAATATATTCGCATCGAATCGAATTTATTCCTCGAATTCGCCAAATCAGCCGAATCGAATTTTTGAATACTTCGCTCATCTCTATTCATAATGTTTGTGACACAGAAAGTGGTAATGATAATTCAAACATACCTGGATTTGAATCAGGGTAGGTTTGACAACATGATTAAAATGGCTAACATGAGTTCAGGTCTCAGGAATCCAAACCCAGCTAAAGTCAATGACAATCAAATGTTAAAAAAGAGTAGTGACCATTTTTTAGATTCTTATGCTAGGGATTTTCAAACAAATGGCATGGGAGTCTGGCTGTGCACTGGGTTGGAGGGGCACATACTAAAGTTAAAAAAAAAAAGATTCTGTTTAATTGGGAGCAGTGATGTTTAAATTTGTTAAAGAGAAACAATAAAATGTAAAATTCTTTGAACCCCTTACCACCAACCCCTCCGGGCCCTTTCAAGAGGTTCTAAATGCCAGGAGACAGAAACACCTATTGTGGATATTTAGTAGAATTAGTTCTGTGCAGCACATGGATTTAGATAATATGCATAAAGTCTTTATATATTTATTTTGGAGTTTTCTCTTCTCTGTCTGTTCCTGTATGGCCTCCCCACAACAGTCAGGGATATGACGATCCTACAGGAGTATTTATGGGGAATGTTTTTTTTTTCTCTATTTCCCTCTATTTTCTCCCCTCTAGTTTGCTCTTTAGCTTCCTGATGCTTAGCATATTTTTGGATATTTTATATGATATATGCTATATATACTTGCCTATATGTTTATTATATTGCTTTTCTTTTTTTCAGAATTTTAGAGTTACAATAAGGCTTTACAAGAAATATGTCATATACTAATACAGAGTCCTGAAGAAGCAGCTTGTGACCGTGAAACACGTTGCCCATGTAATATGTGACAAGTGGACACAAATATGTGAAAATAATGTTTCCCTGCTGTATAATGTACAATGAATTTTGTATTTTTACTCTTTGGTAGTTTTTTTATCTTATTTTGAATAAATTACATTTAAATAATTTTTGTTGTTTTCATTACGAATGAGTCATCCTAAACCACCCAGTTTCTTTTTTTTTCAATTATTCATTTGTAGATTGATGAGGTAAATACCCTCAGAGTCCCTTTCACAATTGTTTCTGCACATAATTTGAAACAGAGACGGGCATTCCGATCATGTGACCACTGTGATTAGAGATGAGCGAAGAAATGAAAAATTCGATTCGACTGATTCGGCGAATTCGTGGACAATATTCGATTCGAGTCGAATAAATTCGCTGTGAATTTAACTTAAAAAAGGGTGTTTCTAGGCTTCAGAGAGACTTAATATTAGTGCAGAACACTGTACCTTTAATTTAAATGCCCTTGGAGTCTGCTGGGGAAGAGAAATAATACTGTCAGTCAGTATGACATGCAGATGAGTGCCGTCGATCTTAGAATCACCGCACACTTCACTCATTTGGGCAGTCACGGGGCCAAAACCAGAGTGTGGAGCCACAGTGTGGCGGTGGAGGCAGCAGCAATGGGAGGCCATACAGCACCCTATGACAAAAATGGAAACCACCAGCAGTGTGAGGAGACCTGAAAGTGGCACATGGCAGAGTGTGGCGATAGAGACAGCAGCAATGGGAGGCCGTACAGGGACCCATGACACACTCTGGACCTGGCAGCAGCATGAGGAGGCGGTACAGGGGCCCATGACAGATTACGGGCCTGGCAGCAGCATGAGGAGTCGGTACAGGGGCCCATGGCAGATTACGGGCCTGGCAGCAGCAATGGGAGGCCGTACAGGGACCCATGACACACTCTGGACCTGGCAGCAGCATGGGGAGGCGGTACAGGGGCCCATGACAGATTACGGGCCTGGCAGCAGCATGAGGAGTCGGTACGGGGGCCCATGACACACTCTGGACCTGGCAGCAGCATGAGGAGGCGGTACAGGGGCGCATGACAGATTACGAGCCTGGCAGCAGCAACTTGGACAGGAGGACGTTCAGCTTCTGCACCGTCGGGTGCGTGCTCGCAAACTGTTGTCTCTTGGAAACGGATTCCAAGAAAGACTGCTGACGGAATCCGTGAAGAGGAGTAGCAGGAGAAGGAGCATCTGAACGAGCGGAATATGCCAACAAGCGACAACAGTGGCCCATGACAGATTACGGGCCTGGCAGCAGCATGAGGAGTCGGTACGGGGGCCCATGGCAGATTACGGGCCTGGCAGCAGCTATGGGAGGCCCGTAATCTGCCAGCACCCTATGACAAAAAATGGAACCCACCAGCAGTGTGAGGAGACCTGAAAGTGGCACATGGCAGAGTGTGGCGATGGAGACAGCAGCAATGGGAGGCCGTACAGGGACCCATGAGAGACTCTGGACCTGGCAGCAGCATGAGGAGGCGGTATAGGGGCCCATGGCAGATTAGGGGCCTGGCAGCAGCTATGGGAGGCCCGTAATCTGCCAGCACCCTATGACAAAAAATGGAACACACCAGCAGTGTGAGGAGACCTGAAAGTGGCACATGGCAGAGTGTGGCGATGGAGGCAGCAGCAATGGGAGGCCGTACAGGGACCCATGAGAGACTCTGGACTTGGCAGCAGCATGAGGAGGCGGGTATAGGGGCCCATGGCAGATTAGGGGCCTGGCAGCAGCTATGGGAGGCCCGTAATCTGCCAGCACCCTATGACAAAAAATGGAACACACCAGCAGTGTGAGGAGACCTGAAAGTGGCACATGTTTGGGGCATGATTCATGGCGGATTTAGTCAGTTGTGTCAGGAACTGGTGGTTTGAAATCCAGACTAATCCACGCCTGATTCATTTTCACAAACGTGAGTCTCTCCACACTTTGGGTGGACAGTCGTGTCCTCCGCGGAGTTGCAATACCTCCTGCCGCACTAAACACGCGCTCCGATGCCACGCTACTGGCCGGGCATGACAGCCTTTCAAGGGCAAATTCAGCTAGTTGGGGCCAAAGGTCAAGTTTCGTTGCCCAGTAGTCAAGGGGATTGTCTACCTCGGTTGGCAGGGTGCTGTCCAAGTAGGCCTAAGCCTGTTGTTTGAGGTCCTGCTCCAGGTCCACCTGATGCTGCTGCTGCTGCTGCGGCTGGTTAGTAGTTTCCTCACTGCGCTGGTGAAGAAAGCTACTCATCATCGACTGCAGACTGAGGCAGCCGCTGCTGGTGGAGCTGCCACTGCTCCTACCACCCCACCCCTCCCCTGCTGCCATGGCAGCGGAACACGAGCGCACAGGGCCCACAGTGTCTGAGGATGGACGTTGGCGCAGACAGGCAGAGACCAGCTGACTACATAGGTGTTTTTTATAGTACGTTATTTTGGCCTCCCTCTCAGCAGGTGTGAAAAAGGCCACCATTTTTGAACGGTAGCGAGGGTCCAACAAGGTGGACAGCCAAAAGTCATCCCTCTGTCTGATGGTTATTATTCGGCTGTCGCTACGCAAGCAACCGAGCATGCTATGGGCCATTTGTGCCAAGGAATGCGAGGGACTCCCTGCCTCCATCTCCACAGCATACTGCCACGGTGCGTCTAGGTCCTCTGTCTCCTCTTCCTCCTCCTCTACCAGATGCTCCTGCTCCTCCACTCCTGTCCGCTGAGTGGAAAAACCACCCATTTCACTCAATAATTCCTGAGCACCAATGTCCTCCTCTACCTCCTCCTCTTCTTCCAGTCCTGCCCCCACAGGGGCCATGTGGCGTTGAGATCTGTGCGCCACGTCTACCGCACCCTGACCAGCCATTGTTAACAGCATTTGTTCCAGGACGTGCAACAGAGGAATGACGTCGTTCATCCCATAGTCCTGCCGACTCACGAATAGCGTGGCCTCCTCAAAGGGCCTGAGCAAGCGCAGGTGTCACGCATGAGCTGCCAATGGCTGACATCTAAGTTACACAGGGAGTACCTTTATCTGCTTTTAACATCAGGAAATCTGTGATGGCCTTTTGCTGTTCGTAAAGGCGGTCTAACATATGTAGGGTTGAATTCCACCTTGTTGCAACGTCACAGCATGAGGAGTCGGTATAGGGGCCCATGGCAGATTAGGGGCCTGGCAGCAGTTATGGGAGGCCCATAATCTGCCAGCACCCTATGACAAAAAATGGAACACACCAGCAGTGTGAGGAGACCTGAAAGTGGCACATGGCAGAGTGTGGCGATGGAGACAGCAGCAATGGGAGGCCGTACAGGGACCCATGACAGACTCTGAACTTGGCAGCAGCATGAGGAGGCGGTATATAGGGGCCCATGGCAGATTAGGGGCCTGGCAGCAGCTATAGGAGGCCCGTAATCTGCCAGCACCCTATGTCAAAAAATTCAACACACCAGCAGTGTGAGGAGACCTGAAAGTGGCACATGGCAGAGTGTGGCGATGGAGACAGCAGCAATGGGAGGCCGTACAGGGACCCATGACAGACTCTGGACTTGGCAGCAGCATGAGGAGGCGGTATATAGGGGCCCATGGCAGATTAGGGGCCTGGCAGCAGCTATGGGAGGCCCGTAATCTGCCAGCACCCTATGTCAAAAAATTCTACACACCAGCAGTGTGTGAGGAGACCTGAAAGTGGCACATGGCAGAGTGTGGCGATGGAGACAGCAGCAATGGGAGGCCGTACAGGGACCCATGACAGACTCTGGACTTGGCAGCAGCATGAGGAGGCGGTATATAGGGGCCCATGGCAGATTAGGGGCCTGGCAGCAGCTATGGGAGGCCCGTAATCTGCCAGCACCCTATGTCAAAAAATTCAACACACCAGCAGTGTGTGAGGAGACCTGAAAGTGGCACATGGCAGAGTGTGGCGATGGAGAAAGCAGCAATGGGAGGCCGTACAGGGACCCATGAGAGACTCTGGACCTGGCAGCAGCATGAGGAGGCGGTATATAGGGGCCCATGGCAGATTAGGGGCCTGGCAGCAGCTATGTGAGGCCCGTAATCTGCCTGCACCCTATGTCAAAAAATTAAACACACCAGCAGTGTGAAGAGACCTGAAAGTGGCACATGGCATGAGAGACTCTGGACCTGGCAGCAGCAGGAGGAGGCGGTATAGGGGCCCATGGCTGATTAGGGGCCTGGCAGCAGCTATGTGAGGCCCGTTATCTTGCAGCACCCTATGTCAAAAAATTTAACACACCAGCAGTGTGAAGATACCTGAAAGTGGCACATGGCAGCAGAGTGTGGCGATGGAGACAGCAGCAATGGGAGGCCGTACAGGGACCCATGAGAGACTCTGGACCTGGCAGCAGCAGGAGGAGGTGGTATATAGGGGCCCATGGCAGATTAGGGGCCTGGCAGCAGCTATGTGAGGCCCGTAATCTGCCTGCACCCTATGTCAAAAAATTTAACACACCAGCAGTGTGAAGAGACCTGAAAGTGGCACATGGCAGCAGAGTGTGGCGATGGAGACAGCAGCAATGGGAGGCCGTACAGGGACCATGACAGACTCTGGACTTGGCAGCAGCATGAGGAGGCGGTATATAGGGGCCTATGGCAGATTAGGGGCCTGGCAGCAGCTATGTGAGGCCCGTAATCTGCCTGCACCCTATGTCAAAAAATTTAACACACCAGCAGTGTGAAGAGACCTGAAAGTGGCACATGGCAGCAGAGTGTGGCGATGGAGACAGCAGCAATGGGAGGCCGTACAGGGACCATGACAGACTCTGGACTTGGCAGCAGCATGAGGAGGCGGTATATAGGGGCCCATGGCAGATTAGGGGCCTGGCAGCAGCTATGTGAGGCCCGTAATCTGCCTGCACCCTATGTCAAAAAATTTAACACACCAGCAGTGTGAAGAGACCTGAAAGTGGCACATGGCAGCAGAGTGTGGCGATGGAGACAGCAGCAATGGGAGGCCGTACAGGGACCATGACAGACTCTGGACTTGGCAGCAGCATGAGGAGGCGGTATATAGGGGCCCATGGCAGATTAGGGGCCTGGCAGCAGCTATGTGAGGCCCGTAATCTGCCTGCACCCTATGTCAAAAAATTTAACACACCAGCAGTGTGAAGAGACCTGAAAGTGGCACATGGCAGCAGAGTGTGGCGATGGAGACAGCAGCAATGGGAGGCCGTACAGGGACCATGACAGACTCTGGACTTGGCAGCAGCATGAGGAGGCGGTATATAGGGGCCCATGGCAGATTAGGGGCCTGGCAGCAGCTATGTGAGGCCCGTAATCTGCCTGCACCCTATGTCAAAAAATTTAACACACCAGCAGTGTGAAGAGACCTGAAAGTGGCACATGGCATGAGAGACTCTGGACCTGGCAGCAGCAGGAGGAGGCGGTATAGGGGCCCATGGCTGATTAGGGGCCTGGCAGCAGCTATGTGAGGCCCGTTATCTTGCAGCACCCTATGTCAAAAAATTTAACACACCAGCAGTGTGAAGAGACCTGAAAGTGGCACATGGCAGCAGAGTGTGGCGATGGAGACAGCAGCAATGGGAGGCCGTACAGGGACCCATGAGAGACTCTGGACCTGGCAGCAGCAGGAGGAGGTGGTATATAGGGGCCCATGGCAGATTAGGGGCCTGGCAGCAGCTATGTGAGGCCCGTAATCTGCCTGCACCCTATGTCAAAAAATTTAACACACCAGCAGTGTGAAGAGACCTGAAAGTGGCACATGGCAGCAGAGTGTGGCGATGGAGACAGCAGCAATGGGAGGCCGTACAGGGACCATGACAGACTCTGGACTTGGCAGCAGCATGAGGAGGCGGTATATAGGGGCCCATGGCAGATTAGGGGCCTGGCAGCAGCTATGTGAGGCCCGTAATCTGCCTGCACCCTATGTCAAAAAATTTAACACACCAGCAGTGTGAAGAGACCTGAAAGTGGCACATGGCAGCAGAGTGTGGCGATGGAGACAGCAGCAATGGGAGGCCGTACAGGGACCATGACAGACTATGGACTTGGCAGCAGCATGAGGAGGCGGTATATAGGGGCCCATGGCAGATTAGGGGCCTGGCAGCAGCTATGTGAGGCCCGTTATCTTGCAGCACCCTATGTCAAAAAATTTAACACACCAGCAGTGTGAAGAGACCTGAAAGTGGCACATGGCAGCAGAGTGTGGCGATGGAGACAGCAGCAATGGGAGGCCGTACAGGGACCCATGAGAGACTCTGGACCTGGCAGCAGCAGGAGGAGGTGGTATATAGGGGCCCATGGCAGATTAGGGGCCTGGCAGCAGCTATGTGAGGCCCGTAATCTGCCTGCACCCTATGTCAAAAAATTTAACACACCAGCAGTGTGAAGAGACCTGAAAGTGGCACATGGCAGCAGAGTGTGGCGATGGAGACAGCAGCAATGGGAGGCCGTACAGGGACCATGACAGACTCTGGACTTGGCAGCAGCATGAGGAGGCGGTATATAGGGGCCCATGGCAGATTAGGGGCCTGGCAGCAGCTATGTGAGGCCCGTAATCTGCCTGCACCCTATGTCAAAAAATTTAACACACCAGCAGTGTGAAGAGACCTGAAAGTGGCACATGGCAGCAGAGTGTGGCGATGGAGACAGCAGCAATGGGAGGCCGTACAGGGACCATGACAGACTATGGACTTGGCAGCAGCATGAGGAGGCGGTATATAGGGGCCCATGGCAGATTAGGGGCCTGGCAGCAGCTATGTGAGGCCCGTTATCTTGCAGCACCCTATGTCAAAAAATTAAACACACCAGCAGTGTGAAGAGACCTGAAAGTGGCACATGGCAGCAGAGTGTGGCGATGGAGACAGCAGCAATGGGAGGCCGTACAGGGACCCATGAGAGACTCTGGACTTGGCAGCAGCATGAGGAGGCGGTATATAGGGGCCCATGGCAGATTAGGGGCCTGGCAGCAGCTATGTGAGGCCCGTTATCTTGCAGCACCCTATGTCAAAAAATTTAACACACCAGCAGTGTGAAGAGACCTGAAAGTGGCACATGGCAGCAGAGTGTGGCGATGGAGACAGCAGCAATGGGAGGCCGTACAGGGACCCATGAGAGACTCTGGACTTGGCAGCAGCATGAGGAGGCGGTATATAGGGGCCCATGGCAGATTAGGGGCCTGGCAGCAGCTATGTGAGGCCCGTAATCTGCCTGCACCCTATGTCAAAAAATTTAACACACCAGCAGTGTGAAGAGACCTGAAAGTGGCACATGGCAGCAGAGTGTGGCGATGGAGACAGCAGCAATGGGAGGCCGTACAGGGACCCATGAGAGACTCTGGACTTGGCAGCAGCATGAGGAGGCGGTATATAGGGGCCTATGGCAGATTAGGGGCCTGGCAGCAGCTATGTGAGGCCCGTAATCTGCCTGCACCCTATGTCAAAAAATTTAACACACCAGCAGTGTGAAGAGACCTGAAAGTGGCACATGGCAGCAGAGTGTGGCGATGGAGACAGCAGCAATGGGAGGCCGTACAGGGACCCATGAGAGACTCTGGACCTGGCAGCAGCAGGAGGAGGTGGTATATAGGGGCCCATGGCAGATTAGGGGCCTGGCAGCAGCTATGTGAGGCCCGTAATCTGCCTGCACCCTATGTCAAAAAATTTAACACACCAGCAGTGTGAAGAGACCTGAAAGTGGCACATGGCAGCAGAGTGTGGCGATGGAGACAGCAGCAATGGGAGGCCGTACAGGGACCCATGAGAGACTCTGGACCTGGCAGCAGCAGGAGGAGGTGGTATATAGGGGCCTATGGCAGATTAGGGGCCTGGCAGCAGCTATAGGAGGCCCGTAATCTGCCAGCACCCTATGTCAAAAAATTCAACACACCAGCAGTGTGAGGAGACCTGAAAGTGGCACATGTTTGAGGCATGATTCATGGCGGATTTAGTCAGTTGTGTCAGGAACTGGTGGTTTGAAATCCAGACTAATCCACGCCTGATTCATTTTCACAAACGTGAGTCTCTCCACACTTTGGGTGGACAGTCGTGTCCTCCGCGGAGTTACAATACCTCCTGCCGCACTAAACACGCGCTCCGATGCCACGCTACTGGCCGGGCATGACAGCCTTTCAAGGGCAAATTCAGCTAGTTGGGGCCAAAGGTCAAGTTTCGTTGCCCAGTAGTCAAGGGGATTGTCTACCTCGGTTGGCAGGGTGCTGTCCAAGTAGGCCCAAGCCTGTTGTTTGAGCTCCTGCTCCAGGTCCACCTGATGCTGCTGCTGCTGCTGCGGCTGGTTAGTAGTTTCCTCACTGCGCTGGTGAAGAAAGCTACTCATCATCGACTGCAGACTGAGGCAGCCGCTGCTGGTGGAGCTGCCGCTGCTCCTACCACCCCACCCCTCCCCTGCTGCCATGCCAGCGGAACGCGAGCGCACAGGGCCCACAGTGTCTGAGGATGGACGATGGCGCACAAAGGCAGAGACCAACTGACTACATAGGTGGTTTTTATAGTACGTAATTTTGGCCTCCCTCTCAGCAGGTGTGAAAAAGGCCACCATTTTGGACCGGTAGCGAGGGTCCAACAAGGTGGACAGCCAAAAGTCATCCCTCTGTCTGATGGTTATTATTCGGCTGTCGCTACGCAAGCAACCGAGCATGCTATGGGCCATTTGTGCCAAGGAATGCGAGGGACTCCCTGCCTCCATCTCCACAGCATACTGCCACGGTGCGTCTGGGTCCTCTGTCTCCTCCTCCTCCTCCTCTACCAGATGCTCCTGCTCCTCCACTCCTGTCCGCTGAGTGGAAAAACCACCCATTTCACTCAATAATTCCTGAGCACAAATGTCCTCCTCTACCTCCTCCTCTTCTTCCTGTCCTGCCCCCACAGGGGTCATGTGGCGTTGAGATCTGTGCGCCACGTCTACCGCACCCTGACCAGCCATTGTTAACAGCATTTGTTCCAGGACGTGCAACAGAGGAATGACGTCGTTCATCCCATAGTCCTGCCGACTCACGAATAGCGTGGCCTCCTCAAAGGGCCTGAGCAAGCGGCAGGTGTCACGCATGAGCTGCCAATGGCTGACATCTAAGTTACACAGGGGAGTACCTTTATCCGCTTGTAACATCAGGAAATCGGTGATGGCCTTTCGCTGCTCGTAAAGGCGGTCTAACATGTGTAGGGTTGAATTCCACCTTGTTGCAACGTCGCAGATCAGGCGATGCTGTGGAATTCCGTTCTGCCGCTGCAGCTCAATGAGGGTGTTCTTTGCGGTGTAGGAATGGCTGAAATGCATGCACAGTTTACGTGACATTTTAAGGATGTCTTGCAGTGGGATGGTGGATTTTAGGAACCGCTTGACAACCAGATTGAACACGTGAGCCATGCATGGCGCATGGCACAACCTTCCTTGACGCAGAGCAGACACCATGTTCTTTCCGTTGTCAGTCAACATGGTTCCGATTTTTAGTTTGCGCGGAGACAGCCATCTGTCGATTTCTCTGTTCATTACACTCAGCAGTTCCTCCCCTGTGTGACTACGTTCGCCAAGGCATACCAGGTGCAGCACAGCGTGACACCGTTGCGCCCTGCACATGTGATATGCCGGTCGGGTAATGGGACTTGGCACGGGGGTGGCGGCTGAGGACACGGCGGAAAAAGAGGTGGTAGAGGCGGACATGCTTGCTGGACCAAGGACGTGCAAACGTGGAGGCAAAAGCGTCGTGACCTGTCCAAGTTGCTGGTGCGGCTGTGCCGGCACCACGTTCACCCAGTGGGCCGTAAATGACATGTACTGTCCCTGACCGTAGTTACAGCTCCACACGTCGGCGCTGCCGTGCACTTTGGCAGAGACCGACATGCTCAAAGACTGGCCCACCATCTCTTCTACATGTGAATGCAGGGCTGGCACTGCCTTTTGGGCAAAGAAATGACGGCTTGGCACTCTCCACCGCGGCGCGGCACAAGCCATCATTTCTCGGAAAGGTGCTGAGTCCACCAGTTGGAAAGGGAGGGACTGCAGCACCAGCAACTTGGACAGGAGGACGTTCAGCTTTTGCACCGTCGGGTGCGTGCTCGCAAACTGTTGTCTCTTGGATACGGATTCCAAGAAAGACTGTTGACGGAATCCGAGAAGAGGAGTAGCAGGAGAAGGAGCATCTGAACGAGCGGAAGATGCCAACGAGCGACAACTCCCCTCAGCAGAGGTGTTGGAGCCTTGACTGGCTGATAGAGGGCGATTGACGACGTCGGGTGACGGAGCAAGTAACGGAGCGGGTGATGGAGCGGGGGCTGGGGCAGGCAGAACCGCCGTATGTTTATCACGGTTTTCCCAGGCCACCGAATGGTGACGCTGCATATGCTGACGCAACGCTGTAGTCCCAACATGGGCCCCCTGGCCACGCTTGCATTTCTGGCCACATAGTCGACATACGGCTACGTTTACTTCCTCGGGCGGCTTGAGGAAAAATTGCCACACCACCGAGTAGGAAACTTTGCCCCCGCTACTCTTCACTGGCTGACTGCTACTTCCTCCGTGCGCACCGGCACCACTACTGGCCGTGGTGGTAGGCTGCAGTGGAGCTGGTGCTCTACTCCGTGGACGTTTGGCTCCACTGACACTGATGCGACCCTGCTGCTGTCTCCTGGGCAACCCACCGACTGTTTTGCTCGCTGCCAAGCTGCCACCCTCTTCTCCTGATGATGCGGAAGAAATTGCCTGATGACGACGAGGCTGCCAAGTGCGATCAACCTCCTCATCATCAAGTAGGGTCTCCGCCTCACTACTAGCCCCCTCGGCTGCGTCTGGGTCAGGAGACAGACCTGTCTCTAGACCGGCTACCGAGCCACTCTCCTCGCCAGTACTTGTTCGCTTGGCTGCTGAAAAGGCCGATGTCTCCCCCCGTTCCTGACCGCCCTCTGTTAGCTCTTCCTCACTGTACAGTGGGGCTGAGCCCACAGCATGCGATACTTCGCTTGGTGAGGGAACAGCAAAGGACAGGGGCAGGTAGAGGACACGTGATTTCAGTGGGCTTGGTCCCGGGCCATGCCAACTAACGGTTGTGTCTGACGTACCCACCGACCGTTGGCTGTAGGTGTCAGAGGTGACCTGGGAAGAGGAAGACGACCGAGCCAACCAATCAATGACGGCAGGGTTGTCGGTGGAGACACGACCGCTGGATGACACCGGGAGCACTGGCCTCTGGCTGCGAATACTGCTGCCTCGACCCCTTCCTCTGCTGCCACGTCTGCTCGCTCCTAAAACATTGCCTCCTCTGCCACTCCTCTGCATGTTGTCTGACATACTATTTAATTCAACGATTAGGTGTCCCTGAGTAACAATTCTCTGGCACTCAGTAACAATTCTGTCTGTCCCTGAGTATGAATTCTGTGGCCCTGAGTAACAATTCTGTGTCTGTGCGAGTAACAATTCTGTGTCTGTGCGAGTAACAATTCTGTGTCTGTGCAAGTAACAATTTTGTGTCTGTGCGAGTAACAATTCTCTGGCACTCAGTAACAATTCTGTCTGTCCCTGAGTAACAATTCTCTGGCACTCAGTAACAATTCTGTCTGTCCCTGAGTAACAATTCTCTGGCACTCAGTAACAATTCTGTCTGTCCCTGAGTAACAATTCTCTGGCACTCAGTAACAATTCTGTCTGTCCCTGAGTATGAATTCTGTGGCCCTGAGTAACAATTCTGTGTCTGCGCGAGTAACAATTCTGTGTCTGTGCAAGTAACAATTTTGTGTCTGTGCAAGTAACAATTTTGTGTCTGTGCGAGTAACAATTCTCTGGCACTCAGTAACAATTCTGTCTGTCCCTGAGTAACAATTCTCTGGCACTCAGTAACAATTCTGACTGTCCCTGAGTAACAATTCTCTGGCACTCAGTAACAATTCTGTCTGTCCCTGAGTAACAATTCTCTGGCACTCAGTAACAATTGTGTGTCTGTGCAAGTAACAATTCTGTGTCTGTGCAAGTAACAATTTTGTGTCTGTGAGAGTAACAATTCTCTGGCACTCAGTAACAATTCTGTCTGTCCCTGAGTAACAATTCTCTGGCACTCAGTAACAATTCTGTCTGTCCCTGAGTATGAATTCTGTGGCCCTGAGTAACAATTCTGTCTCTGTGCGAGTAACAATTCTGTGTCTGTGCAAGTAACAATTTTGTGTCTGTGAGAGTAACAATTCCCTGGCACTCAGTAACAATTCTGTCTGTCCCTGAGTAACAATTCTCTGGCACTCAGTAACAATTCTGTCTTCCCTGAGTAACAATTCTCTGGCACTCAGTAACAATTCTGTCTGTCCCTGAGTATGAATTCTGTGGCCCTGAGTAACAATTCTGTCTCTGTGCGAGTAACAATTCTGTGTCTGTGCAAGTAACAATTTTGTGTCTGTGAGAGTAACAATTCTCTGGCACTCAGTAACAATTCTGTCTGTCCCTGAGTAACAATTCTCTGGCACTCAGTAACAATTCTGTCTGTCCCTGAGTATGAATTCTGTGGCCCTGAGTAACAATTGTGTGTCTGTGCAAGTAACAATTCTGTGTCTGTGCAAGTAACAATTTTGTGTCTGTGAGAGTAACAATTCTCTGGCACTCAGTAACAATTCTGTCTGTCCCTGAGTAACAATTCTCTGGCACTCAGTAACAATTCTGTCTGTCCCTGAGTAACAATTCTGTCTGTCCCTGAGTATGAATTCTGTGGCCCTGAGTAAGAATTCTCTGGCACTCAGTAACAATTCTGTCTGTCCCTGAGTATGAATTCTGTGGCCCTGAGTAACAATTGTGTGTCTGTGCAAGTAACAATTCTGTGTCTGTGCAAGTAACAATTTTGTGTCTGTGAGAGTAACAATTCTCTGGCACTCAGTAACAATTCTGTCTGTCCCTGAGTAACAATTCTCTGGCACTCAGTAACAATTCTGTCTGTCCCTGAGTATGAATTCTGTGGCCCTGAGTAACAATTCTGTCTCTGTGCGAGTAACAATTCTGTCTCTGTGCGAGTAACAATTCTGTGTCTGTGCAAGTAACAATTTTGTGTCTGTGAGAGTAACAATTCTCTGGCACTCAGTAACAATTCTGTCTGTCCCTGAGTAAGAATTCTCTGGCACTCAGTAACAATTCTGTCTGTCCCTGAGTAACAATTCTCTGGCACTCAGTAACAATTCTGTCTGTCCCTGAGTAACAATTCTGTCTGTCCCTGAGTATGAATTCTGTGGCCCTGAGTAAGAATTCTCTGGCACTCAGTAACAATTCTGTCTGTCCCTGAGTATGAATTCTGTGGCCCTGAGTAACAATTGTGTGTCTGTGCAAGTAACAATTCTGTGTCTGTGCAAGTAACAATTTTGTGTCTGTGAGAGTAACAATTCTCTGGCACTCAGTAACAATTCTGTCTGTCCCTGAGTAACAATTCTCTGGCACTCAGTAACAATTCTGTCTGTCCCTGAGTAACAATTCTCTGGCACTCAGTAACAATTCTGTCTGTCCCTGAGTAACAATTCTCTGGCACTCAGTAACAATTCTGTCTGTCCCTGAGTAACAATTCTGTCTGTCCCTGAGAATGAATTCTGTGGCCCTGAGTAAGAATTCTCTGGCACTCAGTAACAATTCTGTCTGTCCCTGAGTAACAATTCTCTGGCACTCAGTAACAATTCTGTCTGTCCCTGAGTATGAATTCTGTGGCCCTGAGTAACAATTGTGTGTCTGTGCAAGTAACAATTCTGTGTCTGTGCAAGTAACAATTTTGTGTCTGTGAGAGTAACAATTCTCTGGCACTCAGTAACAATTCTGTCTGTCCCTGAGTAACAATTCTCTGGCACTCAGTAACAATTCTGTCTGTCCCTGAGTAACAATTCTGTCTGTCCCTGAGTATGAATTCTGTGGCCCTGAGTAAGAATTCTCTGGCACTCAGTAACAATTCTGTCTGTCCCTGAGTATGAATTCTGTGGCCCTGAGTAACAATTGTGTGTCTGTGCAAGTAACAATTCTGTGTCTGTGCAAGTAACAATTTTGTGTCTGTGAGAGTAACAATTCTCTGGCACTCAGTAACAATTCTGTCTGTCCCTGAGTAACAATTCTCTGGCACTCAGTAACAATTCTGTCTGTCCCTGAGTATGAATTCTGTGGCCCTGAGTAACAATTCTGTCTCTGTGCGAGTAACAATTCTGTGTCTGTGCAAGTAACAATTTTGTGTCTGTGAGAGTAACAATTCTCTGGCACTCAGTAACAATTCTGTCTGTCCCTGAGTAAGAATTCTCTGGCACTCAGTAACAATTCTGTCTGTCCCTGAGTAACAATTCTCTGGCACTCAGTAACAATTCTGTCTGTCCCTGAGTAACAATTCTGTCTGTCCCTGAGTATGAATTCTGTGGCCCTGAGTAAGAATTCTCTGGCACTCAGTAACAATTCTGTCTGTCCCTGAGTATGAATTCTGTGGCCCTGAGTAACAATTGTGTGTCTGTGCAAGTAACAATTCTGTGTCTGTGCAAGTAACAATTTTGTGTCTGTGAGAGTAACAATTCTCTGGCACTCAGTAACAATTCTGTCTGTCCCTGAGTAACAATTCTCTGGCACTCAGTAACAATTCTGTCTGTCCCTGAGTAACAATTCTCTGGCACTCAGTAACAATTCTGTCTGTCCCTGAGTAACAATTCTCTGGCACTCAGTAACAATTCTGTCTGTCCCTGAGTAACAATTCTGTCTGTCCCTGAGAATGAATTCTGTGGCCCTGAGTAAGAATTCTCTGGCACTCAGTAACAATTCTGTCTGTCCCTGAGTAACAATTCTCTGGCACTCAGTAACAATTCTGTCTGTCCCTGAGTAAAAATTCTGTGGCCCTAATAACGTTTCTGTGGCCCTAAGTAACAATTCTCTGGCACTGAGTAACAATTCTGTCTGTCCCTGAGTATGAATTCTGTGGCCCTAACTAGCGTTTCTTTGTCCCTAAATAACGATTCTGTGGCCCTCATTAACAAGTCTGTGTCCCTGAGTAATGGTTCTCTGTCCCTAAGTAACTTCTCTCTGTCCCCAATTCTCGTTTCTGTGGCCCTAACTCTGTCCCTGTCCCTAGTACAGAGCGGTCTGCCTCTGTTCAATGACTGCAGGCAAATGAAGATTTCCAAAATGGCCGCTATATATACCTCGACCATTACACAGTGCTGGCTGGCTGGCTGCTGATTGGCTGATGCGATCACATGTCGTTGAGGAATGCATTATGGGGCAGCGCGCCTTGTCTGCGCGCCTTCCCCGACATCCCCGCTCCGTCGCCGCACATGTCAGCCGCCATTTTCGGAAAAATTTCGATTCGCGCGTCCGAATTAGGCTGTTTTTCGGATTCGGCACGAATCGAAATTTTTCCGATATTCGACTCGAATTCCACTTCGGATACTTCGATTCGCTCATCTCTAACTGTGATTGACAGTCACAGCGCTCACAAGTATACATTAGGAGCTTTCTGATGTCTGCAGGTGCACAGGGAACGCATTCTCAACACAGAAATGTGTTTACATAGGGATGCATATATATGTGGTTGCTCAGCATTAAAAGCCCACCCTCCTAGAGGCCGCATATATGTGTACCTCCAGAGGTAAGTGGTTAAGTAACATGCCTGGGAATATCCTAACCCTACCTGTGAAGTGGTGCATCTGTGTGATTTATACATCCTACTACAGCAACACTGACATTTACAAAGAAAAATGTGTGTTTAACCACTTCAGTACCGGGCACTTTAACCCCCTTCCCGCCCAGGCCAATTTTCAGCTTTCAGTGCTGTCACACTTTGAATGACAATTGTGCAGTCATGCAACACTGTACCCATATGACATTTTTATAATTGATTTCACACAAATAGAGCTTTCTTTTGGTGGTATTTAATCACCACTGAGTTTTTTGCTAAATAAAACAAAAAACACCTGAAACTTTTGAAAAAAAAAACCTTTTCTTCGTTTGCAAATAAATAAAATTTTTTCATAAATTTAGGTCAAAATGTATTCTACTACATTTCTTTGGTGAAAATAATAATTGAATTTGTATTTTTTTTTCAAATGTTTATTATTTTTTTTATTTTTATTAACTTTTTTAATTTTTTTACTATTTTATTTTTCAGCACACTTTAACAAAGCAATACAATTTTACCATAGTAACATTGAACTACTCTGGGCAAGTGATCAGGATTTTTTTTTTTAACACATTATGATTGCTAATACCAATGAATTTCATTGATATTTGTAATCATTGTTACTGAATGAAACTGATTAATTCAGTCTTTTGTTGTGATTAGCTGTGATTGGGCAAAGCTGATCAAATGATACAGATGGGCTATGATTGGCCCTTTCTGTATCATGTGACTGCCTTGACCAGTCACAGCTAACAACATAATTGTATACAATGGATGGCATGACAGGTATACTATCAACTTGATCTACTGTGATTGGTCACAGTGGTCACATGACACTGGCAACGGGCCAGTGTAGTGATATGTCATCGACTGTGTCGCGTGGACACAGCCGGTAACAGATTGTGCCACTGCATGGCTCATTTTGACAGGACGTCATATGACGTCACAAAGGCGAGTGTCCCGCCTGGCTGTCAATCTACTATAGGCTGGGCGGGAAGGTGTTAGATTGCAGGTAAAGTAACAGCTTTGCTCTATTTGCAAACAAAGCAGTCAGAGATACCCTTCATCTATACCAGGCACTTATCTTAGGTGAGGGTCTCATATAGATGTTAATGGTAGGCCCCCCCCAAAAAAAAAATAATAGGGTTCTCCTTCTAATTTATACCAGGCCCTTCAGGTCTCAAATGAATTTTAAGGGAACCTCATGCAAAAAAAAAGGAAAAAATAGAAAGACAAAACCCTTTTGATGTCCCTCCCAAATTGTATCCTAGATCTTCAAATCTATTATGGATTTTAAAGGGGAACCCCACAAAAAATACAAAAAAATCATGACATCTCCCCACAAATATCCACACCAGGGCCTTATCTGAGCATGCAGGAAAGCAGGGGGTTATGCATCCTTTCAAGGCAAACCGGGACTTTGAGTTTATATAATAAAAGAACAAATTTTAAGGAATGCAAACTGCATTTATTCATTTATTTTTCTACATACTCCCCTGCTACATTTATACACTTATCTCAGCATTTAACCAATGCCTGGGAAGCTTTGGCATAGAAAGATTTGTCAGTATGCCTGAACCATCCTAGAACATTCGTGAATGATCATGTTCACCGTTCCCTCAGAAAGATTTGTCTCTTGTGCAATTTCACAACAGGTTATGCATCAATTATCCAGGATCAGGCATTTCACATGATGAATGTTTACAGGAATGACTGCTGTGGACTGGGAACCACCACGGCTGGGATCATCACTGATGGAGGTACATCCCTCTTTGAAACATTTACACCATACCATTCAAATGTCCTACTGTTGCTGAGTGCCACATCCCCATACTCTGCTTGAAGTCTTCATTCATAAGAAACTTAATCACCACACACTGTTCCATGCACGCACTAACACTGTTGTCTGCAATCTTGAATAATGGTCTCTGAACTGGCCCGCGACACTTGCACTGTCTATCAGTAATAGGAGACACTTACCACTTACTACTGCATGTAGTACCGCCACGCTGGCATCCCTTTTTATACCTGTAAAATTAAAAGCCCTGGTTTGACATGAACACCCCTCGTATTTTAACCCTATAAGTGTTTTTAAATTAAAAGGTGACATTGTGTGGGACTATAATGAAAATAGAAGATTCCTCTGAATTGTTTTTTCTAGGTGTATAAACCAAGCCTAGAACATGGCAATTTGCATTTCATCTGAGTTTTTTTTTTCTTTTTTCTTTTCCTTTCTTTTCTTTTCTTTTCTATTCATTTTTCTTCTTCAGTATAATTAATATTTTTTAATCCTTAAGCCCATGACCTAACTATACCAAATAACTCTCACTGGCTCTGGGGTCATGTATTTCATATGGCTTCACAGCATAAATGGAGTCAATCAGCTAGGGAGTAAAAAAAATCATTTTACGTCAGGAGTGTCAACAGGATCATCAAGAGGCAATGACAACAAATCCATAGCAGGGAAAAGAACTGACAGGGTGGAAAACAAGAGCCTGTGATGCTGATCCTTTCTTTTCAAATGTCCAGAACATAATTTCACAGCAATTACTGTCCCAGCTGGTTCCAGTGCATGTGGGTCTCAGAGTCTGATCTTGTTACTGGGACACAATCAGAGGTATGAGGAAGGCTAGAGTTGAAAATGTTGCACTGATCAAAAAGCTCTTGTTCTGCAGGGACACAGGAAAACAAATAGTTAAACTGCTGTGCAAAAGCAAATCCCGAACAAATGCAGAGATACGTTATGAAAATAGAATAAAATGTAAAGAGATGTTTATGGTAGAAACTTTTTTTTTTTGGTTTGTTGTTCACATGCTAAGTGCACTCTGTGGACCAGAGTGATGAGGGCCCCATTTCTAGCACAGCATGGAGCGGATGATCTCCTCAACTGTAAAATGAAGCTATCAGAGCACAGCATGAGAATGTATTAGCAACAGTTAGATAAGGGAGACCTCAGCAAGGCGTATACAGTTTAAATTGGTAAAATAATGCCTCTACAAATTGTTTTTGGTACATTAAGTACTTTTCACAGCCAAAATTACAAAAAGGAAAAAAGGCAGCAATATTACATGCTTAAGCAGTGGCTATGAATACAAAAGAGACTTCTTTTCTAGAAAATTATCTGATTCCATTTTTTTTTCAACATTAAAATAGTTTTTGAATGAGTTGACAGAAATTGTGAACAGTGATGAATGGCATAGCGCTACCTATGCTGTCAGCACACGCTGAGAAAAATCTCTGTAGAAACTGCCCCGTGATAATAAATATGCATTAATCTAAACTGAAGGTATTTGAAGCTGGTAAGCACAGTGGTCTAGCAAAACACTACTAAGCAGCAGTGAAGTGGAGCTGAGAAAAGATTTATGTATTTGTACTAATCTGCTCCACAGTGTTAGCTATGACAGGATGACAAGGAAACAAGGGTTATGAAAAATGATCTGACAGTATGCTACTGAATCTGTGAATTGCAGCACTGTGCAAAGCCTTTAACATGCCAGAAATGAATGACTGATTAACTGTGCTGCCTCTGACAGACCTAAAAATGCATATGGAAATTACATGGAAAGTAATAAACAAAGAACACAAACACATTGTGCAAACCAAACAAGCTAAAAAAGCAGACATAGTTAACTGCACATGCATGGAGGTGAATGTATTCTACAACATTTTTTTTAATGAAAGATTGTTATTAGTTTTATTATACATTGTATCATATTACATTTGTTTCTTTAGTTACTATGTGTATTGAACAGAAAAAGAATCCGTAAACTTCCTAGTAGTCGTAATTTATAAACAGCTAACACTTAGGTGAGCACGTGTGCTAAGTAAAATTGCATTTATTCTGAAATTTAGCAGCATTATGTCTAATAAAGGTACATGCAGAAGAATAAAGGTACATGCAGAAGAAAAGAATACAACTGAAAATATCCTTTTTCATTGCAGGTTGTTGACAACAGGGAACCCATACCTCCAAACTTTCTGAGATGGGAAAGAGGGAAAGAGGTACACCTTTTAGCACAAAGTGTGTAGGCAAATGACCCTCTGCCACAACCCCGCTTAGGTGGCCTATGAAGAATTCATAAACAAAATTGATGGCTAAGCCCAAAAGTGTTTTGTAACTATGTTTCCTTTATACTGGCTTTTTAAAACAATAATGTGGTAATTAAAATCTTTGTGTGACAGGTTTAGTGTAGTGAGGAGGGTGTTGCAGTAGTTCAGAGAGATCACAAGGAAGTGAAATAGCAGCTTTGTGGTGCCATTGGTTAGGAAGGGGCATATTTTGGAGATGTTGTGGAGGTTGAGGTGGCAAGCTTTGGTCAGTGATTGGATGTGGGACCGAAAGGAGAGTTCAAAGTCCAGGATTACACCTAGCAACCTGACATGCAAGAATGGGTTGATAGTTGTGCCATGGATTTTGACAGTGAAGTCAGGGGAAGGGGCACATGGGGGGGGGGGGGCAATATTATTAGCTTAGTTTTGAATAGATTGAGTCCAAGAAAGTGGTGTGACATCCAGGCTTACCTTTACATAGACTATCCCCCCTTCAGTCCATCATGAATGATGCTGCCAGACTCATCCACCTTACTAACCATTCAGTGTCTACTACCCCTCTCTGCCAATCCCTCCTCTGGCTTTTGCTCACCCAACATCCAACCTAGTCCCAAAATACCAACCAAATTGTTCTCTTCATTCTTTCCAAGACCTCTTGCTCTCTAGTTTCCTTGTTACCTCCAAGACTTCTCCCAAGCCTCTCCCATCCTATAGAACTCCCTACCCCAATCTGTCCAACTATCCCCTATTCTGTCCACATTTAGGTGATCCCTGAAAACCCTTCCCTTTTGAGAAGCCTATCCTGCCTCCATCTAATAGCTGTACTTTCACTTTCTCTATCAGCTCATCCCCCACAGTTAATACCTTTTGAGACACTTGACCCTCCCTTTTAGATTATAAGCTCTAAGGAGCAGGGCTTTCTGATTTCTCCTGATGGGCTCTCTGTATTGAATTTTATTGTAACTGTATTGTCTGCCTGAATGTTGTATAGTGCTGTACAAACTGTTGGTGCTATATAAATCCTGTATAATAATATAATAATAACAATAAAAGTGTAGTGTAACATTTTGTTAGTTAAAGTGTTTGTAAAGGCTCTTTCAAAATAACAAACATGTCATACTTACCTGCTTTGTGCAATGGTTTTGCACAGAGCAGCCTTGATCCTCCTCTTCTCGTGTTCCCCACTGGAGCAATCTGCTCTTTCCCACTACCAACTGCCCCTATAGTAAGCTACTTGTTATGTAGGTACTCATGCATGCACGCTCCCGTGCTGGCTCTGTGTGTCCATAGACACACAGATCGTAAATTGGCCCAGCTCCCTCCTCACTGGCTGTGATTGATAGCACCAGGAGCCAATGGCTCCAGCTGCTCTCTCTGAGCCAATGAGGAGGGAAATAGTTGAGAGAACCTCTGCTCTCATTCACATCCCTGGATCAATATCAAACTCAGGCATGTACAAGGGGTGTATGGGGGGTGGGGTATCACCACACAGAATGTTTTTTGCCCTAAGGTGTTAGTTCACCTTTATCAGAAACCTGCCTATGCACATAAGGGGTGTCTGTGAATAATAACATAATAACAAACAGTGTGTCTCTGACTAAAGTTAAATAATACCCTTGCTATAGGTGTAGGCCATTTATGTACCTCATGGAGCCTAACTGGAATACTCTCAGGACGTTGCTTGGATGTTGCTAAGTGAGGCCTAGTCATTACTGCTCACCTCCACCATCACAGAAATGAGCTCTTTCTCTGAATCAAATGCTCTTTCTCTCCTCCGATGCAGTAAGGTCTGAGAGCTTACTCCTCATTTAACTTTAGTCAGAGTTGTACAGCTTGTTTTTATCTACAGACACCCTATATCTGCATAGGCAGCTTTTTGGTAAAGGTGAACTATCCCTCTAAGAGAATGCATTAAGGTATAAAAAACCTTTGGGCTTGCGAACCACTTCAAGTATTATTTATTATAGAGACCTACACATCTGTACAAAAGGAGGGCCAGCTGAAAGGGAAAAAGGAAAAGAGGGATTGGGTTCCAAAAGAACCACGATGACTTTGGCCAGAATGTTTTAAGACCTATAAATCTTCAAAGCAGTATAAAAGCTTAAATATTAACTGGGGTCTTGCGAGCTACTATGGTGCCTGAAAATAGTGTCAGACAAATGTGAAAAATTAAATTAAATTAAACAGTAGATCACCTACACATCACACATACCCATACAAATGTGTCATCTTAAATCAAAATAAATATAATGGTGTTGCGCTCCACTGATAAATATGTTAATTATGTGTATAATCTGCAAATAACCTTGCCAAAATCAATACAATATTCCAAGAATTAAGTGTCCATATTTCATTTGTGGTTTGACACTCTTTACAGTGATGAAAACGTCTTGTGCTTGGTTCACCTCTGCTGCGTATTTATGACAACCATGCATGCACCTTCACCAGTTGTGCTCTCACCTGGTGAATATGACCAAACCATTAAGTGAGGCCATAAACAGCTTGTATCCCTTTTGTGGCCTGTGGCTGGATGGGATTATTAACCTGCATGCAGAGTTTGGGATCGCCTCACTTTCTTTAGGATCTTCCTCCAATGGTCCATGTGCCATAAAGAATAAACAAAACATAGTGCCTTATCCTCTTTTAAAACATTTATTTAACACAAAGTATTGCACTCACATGTAAATGCCGAAAAAAATTGCTTTAAAATTGATACGTAATGCTTGCTAGAAATCCAATACAGTGTACTTGAGTTCAGATTTCGCACTTATCAATTAGTATTTTACATGCTATTACAGGAACTGGGCCCCAAAACCATGGCCACCGCCATGCAGACTACAAGAAAATGGTGCCCATTGATTCCTATATAATCAATGAGCTCGTACCGTCCAATCAATTCTCCCTGATGAAGCCATGTGACACAGGGTTTTGACGCTCAAGGAGACAGGCAGTTACACAGCAAGTACACTGTATTGCAAGCATTGTGGATCAATTTTAAAGTGATTTTTTTCAGCATTTACATGTGAGTGCAATACTTTGTGTTAAATAAATGTTTTAAAAGAGGATAAGGCACTATGTTTTGATTATTCTTTATGGCACATGGACTATTGGAGGAAGATCCTTAAGAAAGTGAGGGGATCCCAAACTCTGCAGGTTAATAATCCCATCCAACCACAGGCCACAAAAGGGACACAAGCTATTGATGACCTCACTTAACGGTTTGGTCATATTTACCAGGTGAGAGCACAACTGGTGAAAGTACACGCATGGTTGTCATAAATATGTAGCAGAGGTCAACCAAGCACAAGTCGTGTTCATCACTGTAAAGAGTGTGAACTCACGGATGAAATATGGACACTTAATTCTTGGAATATTGTATTGATTTTGGCAAGGCTTTTTGCAGATTTTACACGTAATTTACATATTTATCAGTGGAGCGCAACACCATTATATTTATTTTAGTATAAAAGCTTGAGATGGGTAGATTGTCATCTCCTGGAGCAGGGAATGCAACTCTTACTGACAACACAGAAGAGAATGGAGATTCTGGCTTTGGTGTTAATGATCAGGGCTGGTTTTATTAAAAAGTTTATACAAATAAAACAAAACCTGCCTGGCTTTACCTACACAAATTTTTAGACCTGAATAACCAGGTCCACTTAAGGTTGGTATTATTCTAGGCAGCAGGCTGTGTTTCACCCACATGCAAAACATAAATGTACAAGGAAGTGTACTTTCTCACAGGCAATGTACAAGGAAGTGTACTTTCTCACAGGCTACAGTTTAAGTAAGGTGCAGGATAGCTGTTCTTTTTTTTCTTTGTGTAGGGTTACTTCCTAACAGACCTTCAAGACTTTGCAAGTAGATCAAAAACAGTCTAAAGGAACCTGGGAGAGGCATATAAATTTTCAACGTAATTATATACAAAGTTTGAAATAGAGAAAAGAGACAGCGGCACCACTCTAAGGGCTCATGTACACAGGACGTTTGGAAAACTCTTCGGAATGATGGAAACTGACTGGTAGAAAACGTAGGTTAAAAAACATCAGTTTAGCTGCGTTTGCATACCGCGTTTATGCGCATTTAGAAGCATTTCCGTTTAGAAGCGTTTTTAAAAGATAACCTCAGGAGATCTTCCCAAATGTCCAGAATGCACTGAAAAATAGTAAATAATTAACTATTTCAGACATTTTGAGAGAAGTAGAGAGAGCAGAAGCAGAGAGAGCAGTATGTGTTGAGATTACCTATCTTTTCTGGTTGTATTCACTATGGATCCCATCAGGAGCATAATGTGGCACGTTCTACCATTTGTTTCTTCATGCAAAACCTGGAACTGACTGCGTTGGCGTACTAGGTCCATTTGAATACATGGAAAATGCTTTGTATGGATTTCTGATGATGAAAAAAGGCTCTGGACAGCATCTGGATATGGAACAGTTAAACGCTTCTAAACACAAATGCTTATAAGCGCGGTTAACCACGTTTATAAGCATTTACACGCGTTTACAAGCACTTGGCGTTTGAGATGCCAGTAAAATCTACTACTGAACTTTGGTGCGTTCAAAAAAATGACTGTAAACTTAACTACCTGTAAATGACGATGTGTACATGGACACATAGGAAAACATTAGGGAGAGTTCAGGGGCTTCTGGAAAAAACGCTGAACAGCTCCTGAACATTAGTTTAGCAGCTGCAGTGTACATGAGCCCTAAATGTAGATGGTTACAAAGCTCACATATTTAATAGTAAAAATGCACTCACAAGAGTGGAATATTTAAAAGCATGTCATGGTATAACAGAAGTTTCCGGTGTACTGGTGGTCCTATGTGGTGCTTCTGGTTGGTACCCATCACTCCAGGGCTCGGAGGGTAGCAGAGAGGCGCAGGGAGGCTCAGACAGATTGTGTCACAGCACAAGCCAGATTTCCAAAATGATGCACGTTCGGAGCATGCGCTCTCCTTCAAAGTTATATACAAAGTTTGAGCCTATCATGTGTTGTTCACTTAAATTATTCAATACTACATCAGGAAATTAAAAAGAACATATAAATATCCAGTGATGAATGTGCTAAAGTAAAAGTTACTCCTTTAGCAAGTCAGCCTCTTTGTAGCTAAAGGAAAAGCTTTAATGGCTTCCATCCATTGTATAATTATTACTATAATGACTTCTGAAACTGTACTGTTAGACTGCTACAAGCATGCTTACTAAAAGATAACGAGTGTATTGTAGCTGTTCTTATTCAGCCCTTTAAAAGCAGTGAACGAGGCCCTGCAACAAAGATGTATAAAACATATTTCAGATAGTGAAAACCAGAGGAGGTTACAGAAAGGACAGTCCTTTTATTTGTTCTCAGGAATCATTTGACAATATACAATTAAATAAAAACAACAGTTAAGCAGAAAGGCAATTCTAAAATACTAGAAAAAAAATAAAACTTAGAGGATGAGCATTATGTAAAGTCATTGACATTTGTTTGAGGGAACTATGCTGTAGGAAACCTTTTGTGCATTAGGAATTAATACATATATATTATACATTCTAAAAACAGATTTGTTAGCTACTGCGAGGGCTTCGCCAAACAGGTAGAGGGCCGGTTATGGTGCAGATGTTGAAATGTAAGCAATGGACAGTAAATGTACCCTTCCTCCCTGTGTTTTGTAGAGTGACTTGTGGTTCTCACAGTGAGAAGCATGCCATGGTGAAAAGTGAGTGTGGCTAATCTAAAACCAGTTGTTGGTTGACCAATGTGGTGTAGTCATAATAAGCCTTAGAACATAGGAAAGAAGTCAAAGGTGTTCATTACCATTACCTAAATGTACTTTACTGTTCACAAACTAGCTTATACCTCAGTCTTCTTTTAGCTAAGGGGAGAAGAAAAGCAATGAGTTAATAAGTGTTGCATAAAACGACTTTTATTTATAAAAAAAAAAAAGCTATACTGCCTGTTGTAGGAACAGAACTTTATGAGCAAGTCAAAGGACACCTCACTGGTCTGCATCAAGCACTAAAAAATACCTTGTAAGAAACATAGGTGTCCGTGTATGAACCAGCGGTAATAGATCGCTGCTCAGTTCTCCGGCATTCTCGGAGAACACAGTTCTCCTGTGAATGCAGTTTATGAAGCAGTTCTCCGAACGAAGGGAGAACGGTCTCCAAACGCTGGAGAACGGTCTACAAACTCTGAAAAATGGCTCATTTTACTATAATCTCACGAGATTACAGTAAAAGATCAGTTTACTAAGCAGAGGTAAATTATCTCTGCTTAGTTTTCGGTCCCTCCGATTCTCCAGCTCTGGGCTGGAGAATCTGGAGGGAGAAAACAGATCTCCAGAGAAGGGCTGACATGATCTCCTGAGTGTCATAAACTGTGAATGACCAGAGAATAGCTGAGATCTGTTGAATCGCAGCTATTCTCTGTGTCATAAACGGACACCTATTTTTGAATGAAGACTGTGAACAGTGTTGCAGACTTAGAGTGCAATTTTTGTTTTTTTGCTGTGTGCATTGAAATCCCATCTTAGACAAAGCTGTTTGGTTGAAAGTTTTCCCTGCTATTCCTGTTCTAGTCACAACTGTAAAATGTTGCATTTCTCACCACTTTTTGTCAGGGCGACAATGGTCATCAATACAAATATACAGAGTGACTCATTTCAGTGGGGCATAGATAGTAATTAAAACTTGGCAGAGGTTCTAGTCCATCTCACTCTATCCAAAGCAAAACAAAAGATTTGGCAAAATTGGCATGATGGAGCAGTTAAAAAAATAATCAAACAATAGATTAAAAACTGGACTATCTGATTAACCCTCCTGTTGTATGGACCTGATGGGGAGGGGGGTGTTATACACAATCTGGTGGCTGCAGCTACTGGGATTATGTCTAACACCGATAGGCAAACTCCTGCTGCCCAATGGCTTCCACAGCCCCTGGTACTGGCTCTCCCCAGGTTAGCTCTGAGGAAGAGGTTGTGTCCTCAAAACGCGTTAACCAGTTGGTCATCCAGGGTTCCATCATATGGACTCAGATGTTGTTTGGATCATACATCTTGTTCAGTTTGACATGCCTGTGTTATTATGTCCATTGTGAGTATGATACCTATTTTTGTTTCTTTAATAAATTATTTTAAACGATAATGCACTAGGTCGGTGTGCCCTTTTTCTGTTTCTCCATTTGTATCCAGTGTATTCGGACCACCCCGGTCTGTTGAGGGCAGCAAGCAGTGCATATTCCAGAAAATTCCAGAACATTCCTATTGGGTTTACTGAGTCCTTTCCTAGCACAGGAGTAAAGTGTTTGTTGTGTTGGACTGGCTCTCCCCATCCCTGCTTCGCTTGCCCGTCTGCGTGCCTGGGGAGCACCATGGTGGGTACCGGCGAGTAAAGGAGAGATAGCATGGCGAACGAACCTCCCCTTCTTTTCTTTCTGTGACCTGGAAGGTGACTTATATGACGTCACTTCTGGGTCCTGGCTGGCACTTTCCCCAGCTAGAATAGCCAGGGAGAGATGTATTGCAATGTGATCCGCATTGCAATATATCAAGTGGAGCCCAGAGGAAAGTCTTTTAGACCCTGCATGTCTCATTAAAGAGAACCTGTCACCTAAAATTCATCATATACAGGGCTTTGTGTCCCCTGTGATGAAAAATAATGAGTAAAAATAAAATGTTTGCAAAAAAATAAAGTTTCACTCAAGCACATAACAGCACAAAAAGTTTGAGGCCCCCTTACACGTCAGGGGACCTACGCGTGAAAATGTTGATTGCGATACGCATGTTACATATTGCTCCTCATGACGGAGTGAGAGCAATATTTCTAGCACAAGAACTCCTGCATAATGCTAAACTGATGACCTATAGGGGCTTCTGAAGCGTCACCTACAGAAAATGTAGGGTACTGAGGTTTGTCACCATTTCATACGGGCACACAAATTTAAGGTTTGGAATGTTGGTTATCTTGTGCAACCTAGTCTTTTATATTTTACCAAAAACATGGGTAATTTAATGTGTTTGTTTGCCCTAAAATTCACTTTAGTGGGTTTTTTTGATGAAATTTTGCATTTCCTAGACCTTTGCAGTAATATCGTGTCACATAAAAAATATTGAAACTACCCCTATTTTATTTTCTAGGGTGTCTGCTTTCAGAAAATATATGTTTGGGGGTTTGTGTAATCTTCAAGCCTAAAATGAATTTTTAACCACGTGTGCAAAAAAACAAAATGCAAATATAGCTCTGGCAGAGAAAGGGTTAAACTGGACAAGTTTCAACCCCACATCAAATCTGCCAACATTCCTGGTTTAACCCCCTTAATGAAATAATCAGAATTTTGAGTCCTGGATAGTTCGTAGTGAGAATTGCCACCCTTTCTAGGTCCTGTTCCTTCAAATATTAATGTCTTGAGGCTGCCAATCACCCTCACCTTTTCACAGGCTTTCGTGTATTTTAGTGCCCTGCTTCCATACTGCCTTTTCACACAGAAAGACTGTCACTTTGTATATCAATACAATGCTTACGAAGTGGTAGACAGTGACATCTGGGAAAACCACTTACACTACTGATCAACATATACTCGCAGAATTTTGTTTGATCGGTTCTGCATGACTAACGTCTCACCACTACTGGTTTTTAGTTCATGATTAGTAAGCTCACCTTTGCTTAAAGGAAATATTATAAGAGAGCGTGTCACCACACTGAGTGTAATGATTATCAATTAAATAGCAGAGACAACAGGAAAAATCTCATATGGTGATGATTGTAAGTGCCGTCATTTTTGACTGCTGCTATTTACTTAACTTAAGCGTGCGAAGACAGCAATATGGGAAACAAGCATGCAGCCAGGAAAACTGAAACGACTGAACTATTATTCTGTCTAATTGCTCCAGGTTAAGTACCTAACTACATAGTAAAGCAAGGATCAAGATAATTTTATGAGACACTGGCAGAGCCTAGTGAAGCCATTGTGTCAAAGAAAGAACACAAGGATATCGACAGGGCCAGTTTACCGTCAAGGCAATCTATACAGGAGCCTATGACCAGTGAGTGTAGAGGGACAGGGTCACCACATACTGTACATCTCAATCTTAAAGTGGAACTTTACTCTCTAATTTAACATTGACTAATTTTAATCCTTATGCTGCTAGCTTTAGTAAATAGATAGGAAAATATATCATATTGACTTATTTTACATTTCTTCAGTTACTTAACCTCCCTGGAGGTATTCCCGAGTGTAGCCCAGGGTAAAGTTTCAGCACCACAAGCAGTAACCCCAAGCTACACTTGGGAATACCTTGCAGCGTTGCTCCAGGATCGCTTCTTCACTTACCCTGTCCTGCGCTCCCGCGATGTCCCTCCTGCAGTGTCCCCTGCAATGTCCTCCGGCTGATGCCGGCATCCGTCTTCTGGGTTCCGTTCCCTGCGACGTCAGGATGTACGGAACGGAACAGCGGGAAATTTAAAAATGTGAAAAAGTGACATTCCCTAAATACACTAAAATCACATAGTAAAACATTACTGTATCAAACCATTTCACATACATGTTATCCCTAGTGCTTTGTCCTGTGCCCTGCCTGTATTTTTACCGTTCTTTCTGTCTGGAAACCGAGAAATGTCCATGGTGTCCAAAAAGCGTCCCTTTAGGTCAAAAGCGGTTTTAGACCAGCTAGAGAACAGCGATAGTAAATTACAACTACTTGCAGAATTGAGTGATAATGATTCGTGGGGAAATTCGTCATCAGACACTGAAAACGATTTTGCGACTTTGCTCAGTGATGTGCGAACTTGGTGCTATATTTCAAATTTCAGTGTTTTTGGTTTGGTTATATTACTAAATTAAATTTATTATTATATTATTATTTTTTATGATTATTTATTATAATATAATTTATGATTTCGTGTTTCAAATTTTAACATACCCGGGATGTTTACTAGACTCTTGTTTGGACAGATTTCAGTGAGTTATTCCTAAAAATAACAGGCCTACAATAAAAAAAATACATATTTCCGTGCAAAAAAAATGTACCGTTTGAGCACAGAAATACTGACATAATCAGACCGCTAGGGAGACTACATGATTTTACACATTCCAGGAGTCTTCAGGAGGGAAGGAGGGGTTTTCTCAGCTAAGCACAGCCTCCTCGCTGTATGCCTGAGCTAAGGGCAGATAGATTCCAGGGAGTAAATGCTACATGAATCATCTGCCCTTACACAAGATGGCCACAGCCAGAGATGCTGGGAGGTGTTTTTAAAAGGGATTTCTCAGCAAAATAAAACATGGATGGATTGGTGAGTGTTCTATGAATAAATAAAAAAGGAATTAAATTGTGATTTTTTTTTTTTGTGGCACTCAGATGCGGTGTAGTTCTGCCTTAAAGTGGAGTTTCAGTCATTTTTGTGTATTAAAAATCAGCAGCTACAAAAACTGTAGTTGCTGACTTTTAATAAACACACACTTACCTGTCCCAGAGTCCAGCTATGTTCTCACCCACGCCGTCTCTTCTCCCCTTCTCTGCTCCACGTCGCCGGCATGTCAACTGTGGGCACTAGGCTGTGACAGCTTGCAGCTTCACAGCCTGATGTCCACTGCGCATGTGCGAGTCGCACTGCAGCTCTTAATTGGTCCAGCAGTCTCCTGGGACCTGTAAAAGTTCCCAGGAGACTGAGGTAAGGAGGAGGGGACCGAACGCTCGGCTCACTTTGACGCAGCAAACTTAGCCAGAAGTGAGACTGGGTACCTGTCAAAAACAGGTAGCCACTCCCCCCCAAAAGGTGCCAAATATGACAGTGGAGGGGGAGGAGGCAAATAAGTGGTGCTTCCGCTTTTGAGTGGAACTTCGCTTTAAGTACACAATTACTATACCCTTGTTTTTCTCCATCCTATCCTGCTCTCACCCTCTTCACTGTACAAGCATTCAGTTCTGTGGTAATGAGAGCATGCTCTGCAGGACATAGAAATCATAAAGTCTAAGAAAGGTCACTATTTTTTGTGGCCAACAATACATTTTCTGCTTCTCTGTCTATAATCAAAATGCAATGTTTCATCTGTGAGAAAAAGCTGTGCACATTACCAGCAGACAGGGTGAAAAGCAACAAAGGTATCACTGTAGCAATTGATTGAACTTTTCTGCACTTGCAGCCAATATACCAGCTGGAAGCCAGATGCTTGTACAGAGGGTATGGAAGCCACATGTCTCCTCCTCCTTCTGAAATGAAACAATCCTTTAACAAGCCTTGGGTTTACCATGAAGAAGAATATCTATATATATGTCTTGACAGCGCAAGGCGCTGCAACAGTGAAAATGGTTGGATGGTTAGAAAAAGTACACAGGGTTTGCATGTGTGCAGAGTGCAGGACTCTGGAGCATCAATTCTGAGTGTTGAAAACAGTTTTTATGTTACAGCTTTCTCCTGTTTTGGGTATTCCTGTATTGGGCTTTGCATTTTGGAAATTTCAAAGTGTCTCAGGATAGAAGAAATGAGTGTCGGGACAGCTAAGAGAGTCTGAGAGACTGAGAGCACCAGGGAGCTTGAGAGAGCTGAGACAAACAGGAGAGAGTGCAGGGAACTGAAGGAATCTGTAAGTCTCAGAGGAGTGAGAGAGCCCGGGGATTCAGGAGAACCCTCACCCAGGGGCCAGGAGTGGGCCGATGCAGCAAGGTGCTGTAGCCCAGAGTAAGTAAGCCAAGAGAGCCAGAAGAGCTGAATTAGAAGGTATGATGTACCAGTGTAAAGAACAGTGGTACTGCTGAAGACAGAGCCAGGTGACTTGGTATTTTTCTGTTACTTATTTCGCAATATGAAACTGAAACAACTGCATGGGCAAGTTTGTGGACTTTACTTTCATCTGTTTTAAAAAAGAAAAAGGTCTGACAAGCTTTTAAAACACAGTTCAGACTGCCATGGACTTCACTAAAAACACCACTGAGCTAACCTACCCCCATGTTTATTATTATAATTATTTTTCTTTTAAAATACAATTATCATCTGCAAACTGGATGTTCCCTTGGAGTGACACCCATCATAAATTTGCCATTGGTGAGCAGACCTTCCTTCTGTCCCCATCAGCTTCATCAACACCCCATTGGTGATCACACACACCCTACAGCCTGCACTGCTTTAGAACACTCTCACCTTGTTCTGGGCTGTGGACCGCACAGAGCCATACAGTTTTTATTAATTATTACATACTTAAGCATTGATATATTTATTCGGTGAACAAGCACAGAAGATGCTTATGTTTTTATAAGTCGTAAACATTTTTTCACTACACATTTTTTTTCCTTTCTACTTTTTTGACAACAAACAAATAGCCATACTTTTGAATATACCCATCTCAACATCTTACTTTAAAACAGAGGTTTTTGTGGCATACATTTGCAAATGCATGTGAAACGTCTTTTAAGCAAGGTTCCTAACTCTAAACTAACTAAGCTCTCAATTATAGACAGTAACACACCATAGACTTGAATATGACTTTGCTCCAACAATACAGGTATGTACTATTCACGTCTATGGGATGTTACTGTCCAGGCTTGGTCAGTGCCACACTAGAATTAGTTGGTTAAGATGTAAACAACACAGGGGCACCTCAGTTGAGGATTCAATCAGGGATAGTTTAGGGGGCTACGGAAGGGAAGGTGAATGGTTACTTAAAAACTAATGTGTGCTCCCCATTTTAGTATATATAATTATACAATTAACAACAACTTTCATCTTGCTTACAAATTGTATATTAATGTCTTCTGAATGTGTTCTGTATTTTGTTACACAGTTTAGTGAATAGGCCTACAGCAGAGCAAATATTAACAATTATAAATCAAGATTGTTAGAAGAAGTGAAAATCTGAAATTCTGTAGCATTAGCCAAAAAACAATTTTCTTGATGTTTAAAAACATACCAAGAAAATTAACCCATCTATGACCAACTTTAGCATATTTATAAAAAGCTTTGATCTTCAATACTTCTGAAGCTATTTACTTTAAACTGCCTAAAACAAATCATTAAAAGTGATTCTAAAGTATTAATTATTAGGAATGGGTATTATTTTAACAGCCAGATTTGTAGAGACAACTATCTAGATGTTCCCAATACCACGGGCAATTTAGCAGCATATTTTCTACTTTCTATGGCTCCTCTCATCACGTCATGTCATATTATTTGCCAATAAGTTACAACAATGTGTAAAATAAATTGATATAGCTGTTCATAATGTTTTATGAAGGAATTATTCAAGTGAAGAAAATCAACATTTACAAAATTAGATATTCATTAAAAAGTAATTATTTGGAATGCCCATGAATGGTTGTATTCATAGATCATGCTTTCCAACAAAACAGTTTTTATTATCCTTTAGGTAGAACATTTTCATATCAATATTAATCAAGAAAAAGGGTCATCTCTGCCTGTCTTCTTTGCACCAACTAAAATATAGATATATGAAGAATCATTTATACTGCCAAGTCATTAGTTTTCAACACAATAAACATCTCAATCCTTAATTCAGACACATATGTTTTTTTGTTTAATAGGTACATGGCTCAGTTAAACAAATTAACTGAAAATGTCATGGTTATCAATTCTGGAAAGCCTGAATGACACAAAAGACACCAAATGCTCTTGTGTTGGTTTTGTTCCCAATGTTTTAATTCAGTTCAGGAGACAAAAAAGAGGCACTCATTATGGCTTAAATGTAAAAAAAAAAAAAAAAAAATGCGTGTACGGAATAAGTGTAGATAAACAAAGAACATACATTTAATTAAAAGCATTAGTGCAATACAATCTTAAATAAAACTAAAGAATATATAAAAATATGCGGGGGGGGGGGTTATTTACATAGTTAGTCTGGCTGAAAAAAGACAAAAGGCCATCCAGTTCAACCACCAAAAAAAAAAAAGTTATAATCCTACACCCACGGTTGATCCAGAGGAAGGCAACAAAACCCAGCAAAGCATGATCTAATTTGCTCCTGCAGGGGATCAAAATCCCTCCTGATCCCTCAAGAAGCAATTGGATATTCCCTGGATCAACTTTACCTACAAATAGTAACCAGTTATATTCTGTGTATTTAAGAAAGCATCCAGGCCTTTTGTAAAGCAATCCACTGAGCTGGCCAGAACCAACTCTTGAGGGAGTCTATTCCATATTTTCACAGCTCTTACTGTGAAAAAAACCTTTCCGTGTTTGGAGATTACATTTCTTTTCCTCCAGACGTACAGAGTGCCCCCTTGTCCACTGTGATGACCTCAGGGTGAATAACTCTACACCAAGTTCACTATATGAACCACTGATGTATTTATACAAGGTGATCATATACCCCCTTAATCTCCTCTTCTCAAGAGAGAATAAATTCAGTTCCTCTAATCTTTCCTCATAGCTGAGCTCCTCCATACCTCTTATCAGTTTGGTTGACCTTCTATGTTAATTAAAGGATACGTTCACCTTTTGGTAAAAAATAATAAATTCACATATTTTTGCAGGGAAAAAAAATGTGCATTTACTATTTATTTTCCTAAGAAATCTTGAAAGCATTGCTCTTGTTATCAGTGGATCAGGGGTGCAATGACAGACTCCTGCAGACAAGTCCTGCAGCCTTAATACAGGCTGAAAGTATTTGAGTTGCATGGCTTGTGAATGAACTATGAGACTGCTCATCGGTGACCTCACAGTTCATTCAGAACTACAAGCCATCAGCTGCAATGGCTGATGGTAGTTGTAGTACCTACATTCACAGGAAAATGTGAATGATTAGTGTGGCCATGTGAACGGAGCCCTGAACTGCCACACTGCTTTTAACCACTTGAGCTCCTGAGAATTTACCCCCCTTAATGACCAGGCCTCTTTTTGCTACTCGGCGCTGCACTAATTCAACTAATAATTGCGCGGTCATGCAATGCTGCACCCAAACGAAATTTACGTCCTTTTTTTCACACAAATAGAGCTTTCTTTCGGTGGTATTTGATCATCTGTGCGCTTTTTATTTTTCACGCTATAAACAAAAAAAGAAGAAAAACAATATTTTTTACTTTCAGCTACAAAAAATATATAGTAAACTCAAAGTTGGTTATAAATTTAGGCCAAAATGTATTCTGCTACATGTTTTTGGTAAAAAAAATCCCAATGAGTGTATATTGATTATAGCGTCTACAAACTATGGTATAAATACTGCAATTTACGCCATTTTTCTGCTATACTGCGCTAGTTTAACGGACAATTGCGCGGTCATGCAATACGGTACATAAATAAAATTTACATCCTTTTTTTCCCCACAAATTGAGCTTTCTTTTGGTGGTATTTGATTGCCTGTGCGATTTTTTATTTTTTGCGCTATAAAAAAAAAGGCTGACAATTTTGAGGAAAAAAAACCAATATTTTGAACTTTTTGCTATTAAACATGTCCAGTAAAAAAAATGCAAAAATCAAATTTAGTCATAAATTTCTGGCAAAATGCATTCTGCGACATGTCTTTGCTACAAAAAAAAAATCAATACGTGTAAATTAATTGGTTAACGTGAAAGTTATAGCGTTTACAAATGGCGGGAAAGATACTGGGATTTTTAGGTTTTTTTTTATACTAATAATGGCGGCGATCAGGGAATTATGGCGGCGATCGGTGACTTATGGCAGCGACCAGCAACTTATGGCGGGATTGCAGGACTACGGCGGACATTCTGACATTGGGGGGTACTGACTTGGGGTCACTGACATCCCCAAAAACACTAATACAGTGATCAGTGCAAAAAAAAACCACTGACACTGTACTAATGGCACTGGGGAGGAAGGGGTTAACTTTATTTTGCAGGGAAGGGTTATCTGGGTGAGGGGGAGTGTTTTACTAGGGGGCGGGGGTGTGTGCTGCACGGGACACCGCTGATCAAGAGAGAGAAACTCTTCTTTCTCGATCAGCTCGTCCTCGAGCTGTCAGGGAAGTGACAGACAGCACAGCTACTGCAGCTGTGCTGTCTGTCACTGTTTGCCGCCGATTGCCGGGAAACAGCTGGTAAGGACCGGCTGTGACCCGGCGACTGACATCCGCAGCGGTGATCGGCGGGACAGATAGGGCGGCGGCGCGCCTCGCGCGCGCCCCCTATCTGTTTACAAAACACACATTTTAAAACGTGGTTTTGCCTGCCCGTGCCACCCTGCCGCCATATTTCTACAGTGGCAGGGCGGCAAGTGGTTAAATTGTGACAGCGGGTGAGGATCCTAGCCCATTATCACACTGGCAGGACGATTGGGGGAAGTGGCTGCTGGAGCTAAAACATGGAACATATTCCACCCTAAATACCAAAAGGTGAATTGATCCTTTAAATACTGTGTGAAATCCATGAAACCTGAACTGATCAGTGAACAACATTAAAATCTATTTTTGCTATTTTCAAGGCTAATAGGCAAGGGGCTATCAAGAAAGGGTGTGGGAAGCTGAACACTGCCATGGAGAACATGTAAAAAACTTTTTCAAATAATGTAGAGTGGAGAGAGGGTCATTCTAATGCAACTTCAAGGGTGACATGGAAAAAACACCAATCCTTTAAATTACAAACTTGGGGGATACCTTTAAGCTATATGTGGCGTTACAGAATGGCACAATTTTCAAGGACAGCATCAACAACACTGTATTCTGGCATTACATATTTTAAATGTGTAAATTTTTAGCTTTTATTTTTTTAAATTGTTCAACTTGGAAACAAAAGGCTTTTTGCCAGATAGTTTTGTAGTTTTAGCCTTCAGTGTGCTGGCTCCCAGCTTTGTGTAACACCCAGTACATTTCAGTGTTCCTTCAGTCTGCCCCAGTGAGTGCAGCACCCCACATGCTTCTAGAGATATTTAACCTCCAAGTTTCAGCACCCCAGTCCTTTTAGAGACCTTGCTTTTCTGTAACTCCTGTGCCTCAGTGCTGCAAGGAACTTCTGCGCTCCTGCTGTCCTGTAGTTCCAATACCTTAGTGTTTCTAGATAACCTTGTTCTCCAGCAACTGTGTGTGTCCAGAATTCCCATACTTTTTTTAGATTTAAGACCCGATTGCTTCTCTGCATCTCATTAGCTGTAGCCTACACAAGTGTGATTGAGGATCACAACCTTGGAGCTGTCCTGCAATGAAACCCATCACCCCCTTGTGAGGACCAGGTGCTCCATAGACTGTGCTTCTCAGACACACTGCTACCAAACACACGGGCTACAATGTGAGTTCAAACCATCTGGCAATTCCTGACAGAGATAATTATTTTTTAAATCAGGACTACCCCCCCCTCCAAAAAAAAAGGCAGGTGCAAAAGGAGGAGTAAAATGAGAAGTATATGTTCTACGTGTGAAGCTAGCAGGTGGCAGACATTGATGATGTGCCCTCTTATTCGTTCTTCACCATCTCCTCTCCTCCTCTTTATCCTCCACCTTTAAGCCTCTTCTTTTTTATCCACCACTTTTTTCTCATTCACCTCCACATTCTCCTCCACCTCCATCTTCTCCTCCACCACCTACAATCCTTCCAAACCTCTGCCAACAAGACCAATTTTGCTGTTTTCCTCCAAACACCTGTAGTCGGTTGAATCTGATGAGTTGTTTAGCATAACTGTCACACCAAGCTGAATAAGCAAAGAGAACCAGCAATCATGGAGGGACTAGTGCATCACTGAATCAAACCTGGAAATGAAATGGTACAGAAAGAGTCTCACAAAGATTTTGATGTGATCATTCAAGAAAACATGCACTGCCACTCTTCCCGTATTTATCATAAAGTTCCTGGCTTGTGAATTTACATTTACACATTTTTATATTGTTATATATTTTATACTATTATATTTTATAAAAATTCCTATGGCCATAGGGTGCCCATCCGTCCTTAAAGTAGAACTACATACAAAACTTTAGAGTAAGGAAGAGTTATAACTCATTGTGGAGATTTTTCTTCATTTCCTCTCCCATAGCCTTAACAGGAAGTGAAATGAAATCCTTCTAAAATGAGGGAATCCCTGGTTGTCCCCAAGGTCACAAGACCTAGGGCCCCATTGGAAAATTTCCCCTCTATTCCTTTTCTGGGGACAACCCAAAATTTGGGATTCCCTTTACTTTCACTTTTAAAAGATAAAAGTAAACAGGAATTAGATGGGGTGAATCTCCCTAACGGAGGCTCAGACACAATAAAAAAACTAACATGGGGTTTTAATCCCTCTCCATTCTATCCAAAACTAAAAAAAAGTTTTGCCTTTAGTTAAATTTTAAATCAAGAGAGGGAAATAAGGAGAGGTAAAGGTTCAACCACATAGAGGGAGTAGGTGGCAAGTCTTGCTAATGTGACCTCTTCCTCCTCTTTTCCCTCCTGCACTTTCTCTTCCCTCTACCCCTCCTCCTCTTCTGCTGCTGTCCTTCCTAATTTTCCTCAACACCCTCCTGCATCCCTTCCTTGTCTTCCTCCTTCATACATGGGGAAGAACTTTTAAAAAAGACCCCATCCTCAAGTCCTCCTTCTGCTCCTCCTCCTTTCATTACTCCTCCTCCTCTTAATTCCTCACCTCTTCATTCTATGTGATTATTGTATTAAGAGAGGTTTCAGGGAGCTAGAAATTTATGAGGAGAATAGTGTAAAAAGTATTCACATGTGTGACCTGAAATGCACCTTAGGGGCTCACGCTCAGGCAACCAAAGTCCAGCGTGGTGGAAGCCACTAGATGGGTACAGGCTGGGAGTGAGACTGTCTAGATTCAGAATAAACTATGGAGATAAAAGAGTATTCTGACAGCCACACACCTATCCAGCCATGTTATTATGATGTAAAAGCAGCCTCAGCTCGCTCCATCAGAAGTCATGTCTCCAACGCATTTCACCCAGCCACCCAGATCAAGCCACCAGGGCTTAATCGTGGAGGTAGAAGAGGTCCCAGTGGCCGTGGAGTTATATATCATCATGATTCGCTCCCTTAATAGGTAAATGAATTGCACCAAAAATTTAAAGGGGAAAACAAATAGAAAGGTGCTCTGTTTAATATGTAATGCATGCTTCTGGATCTACAGTCACATCCAGGATCTCCACATGTGGCACATCAGCATCATGTCCTACAAAAAATGAGCACACCAAAGGTACAAGTAAACAGTTACCAAGTGAAAAGGGAAACCAAAAATTAAAAAATAGAAATGAAATCGGGAACAAAATTAAATTAAAAAAAAGAATAAGAGAGAAGAGAGAGAGAACAACAAGAAAAAAGTCCTGGCAACCTGCGAACAAGCGTGCTTCCAGCACAAACATTGAGCAAACACAAATACAGAACATACAAAGCAACACATACATGCGACACCCAGGAACAAAGCATACCTCCTGCACACTGCATATATTTATGTTTTGTGGCCGTAAAGGGGTTAAAAGTGACATTGATTACAAACTGTAGCCAGGAATCTCATATTTAGAGGTGGTAGCACTACTGCCATTAAATGACAGATTCTTGGCTGGATTCTGTTTATAAGCAAACCAAGAGATCTATTATTTTGCGGCAGTAGCACTGCTGCTGCTAAATGACAATTCCCTGGCTACTGTTTGTAAACAAAGACACTTTTAAAGGAGTACATTGTATTGTAACTTCACTTGCAGCTCTGTTTGTGAACAAAATTGGATCCTGAGTGACTTCATTGATCAAATATGAAAAAAACAATATGTGGCCAATAATGTCACCCAGGATCTCCAGCTGTTTTTTTTACATACAGACGCTGGCCAGGGATCTGTCATTTGTGATGGGAGTAGCTGTTATTTGTGGTGGATGAACATCATTTGGTGGTGGGTCATTGTATCGGTGGGTCAACATCATTGGATGTCTGGTCATCATATCTCTTTTGGGACACATGATGTGGACAAAGTTACTTGCAGGGGGGAGGCTTTGCCACCAGCCCTTGTAATGAACCCTTCCAATTTTGAGGGTATTTGACCTGGAATAGTTCAGGAAGAGGGTGCATGCTTGCTAACCCCCTCTTCTTCACCACCCAGGCTGCATGCTTGGATAAGGGTCTTTTATCAGTGTTCAAGAGGATTCCACACTGTTTTGTTAGTTCTTTTTCTTAAAGTGCAAAAAGCAACAAAAAAAAACCCATTGTGGGGCCTCTCTTAAAATTCTTAAATCCTTATTTAGGTATGCAGCCTAGGTGGCCAGGAAAGGCATTAAATAAAGAACACTCATCAATGTCATCCAGTAATGTAGATCCATGTCAATCATGATGACCCAGCACCTGATGATTATGACTCACCAACCATCCACCTGATGGTATTTACCCTCTGCTAATCTTAAGGCAAGTGACAGATTCCCTGTCAGCTGCTGTATGTAAACAAACCTACTAGGGATTGGTGATTGTCTTTGACTAAATTTGGTTATAGCCATTTTGGTCAATGATGCCACCTAGCATCCTCATACCTATATAATGAAATGTATAGATGCTACCATGTAAAACACTAACAAAATGTATTAAATAGCATACAAGCAGAAAGATTTAGATTAAAATTTTGCATTTTACTATTTAAAAGAAAATTCAAAATCTATGTCATTTGATTAATCATTTAAATTACACAATACCCTTTAAAATATAAATTGATGTTCTGTGTTAGTTTTATTAATAAAGAAATACACTGTATGTATTTTATTTCCATACACACAAAGGGCAGAAATCCAATACATTCTCACTGGACAAAACTAAACAACGGTCTTTGAAAGATACTTATCCACTGTCCAGTTAGGTCTATGAGGGTTAAATTATATATTGTTTTTACTGTTGTTTCATTTCACAAAACTGCAAAAATCCAGGCAACATTTTGTCAGAAAAAAACAATAAAGAATATGAAAAGCCCATCTTCACAGAACATTGGACATTGCAAAACAACCTACAGCTATTATCGGATATATCAAAACTGACAAGTAAAACTTTGGCTGTTGATTGAACAATATTTCACATGGACAGCACAAGCTCGTCCGCATTCACTTTTAAATGGGGCTGCTTATCCTGGAGAACTATGGGTAGGAAGTTTATGAGCTTAATTGAATTGGTAGTATTTGGGTGATTGAAGAAAATTGGTGACATTGGAAAAACTGGATGTTAGAATTTCAGTAACAATGCTGGAGATCCGGTTCAGCTCATGTTGTTTGCTAGGTCTTACAATGTATATGGATACATCTGTTCTTATAAATATATGTAAAGGTTTCATTATCTGCAAATTAATATTTACAGGAAAAAATGTATAGTAGACTCTAATTTAGCAATGTCCAACCATTTTTATATCACTTTATTTTTATCTTTATTTTACATTTCACAGTACAGTACATAACTACAGTATATATATATATATATATAGATATATATAGATATATATATATAGATATATATATATATATATATATATATATATATATATATATATATATATATGTGTGTGTGCTTGTGTGTTTCTGTGTGTGATTTTTTATTTTGTTATAAAATAGCTTTATATTACTATCAAATTGATTGCATATTTTCTGTTTGTGAAAGCAGGCTACTAATTACTCCCCTGTTGTGCAAAGTATTAAATCCATGGTCCTCAATTTTTAATTTTTTTTATAGAAAATGATTATGTGATAATATTCCTTTAACTCAGACTTGCTGAAAGTGAAGAGCCAGTCTTAATACTATTGTGTTTATTTCCACTGCACGTATACTGTACATTTTACTCAGAAACATGTTTTGTCTTTAAAATTACTTAAAATGTGTGTGCAATCAAAACCTTTCTTAGATTTGTTTACAGTGTGAAAGAATTAAAAATGGGCAAGTTTTATTGCTATTCAGGACTCTTCACAAGACAGTAAATGAGAAAAAGTCTACAACAGGGATACAGGCAGTATTGGATTCTACCCTTCTCCTACTCTACTAAAAAAGGACTTTTACTTCTGTATGTGTTGTTATTGGGAAATTACTTTCACTTTCTGCCTGATGAAACAACTTCCACCTGGATAATAAGTGTAGGGCTGTAATTTTAACAAAATCCTGAATAGTGGACATACACTTAACAGCATTAATAGTTTATTTACTAAAACACATATTTATTACTATTTTCTCCTATTCTGTTTTTATGTGGGAAGAGTTAAATGGAACCTTGGGGAGCGTATTAACAATATACATAATTAATACAACTTAGCATAATAAGCGTAGATTTTTAAGCTTCATTGACTAAATACTGTACTTCTTTAAGGATAGTTACACAGTAAATAAAGTTAGTATCATAAGTGGCTTTGGAGTTAACACCTTTAAAAAAGAAGTAGGGATTTTTTTTCCCCCTATTTATACTTACCTAGGTGGATGCAGCATCGGTCCGATTCTGTATCTGTCCCCTGTCGGCTCTAAGGGTGAGAACTCAGCGATCAGTCACCACTGTCTTCTCTGCCCCCCAATGCTCACTGGAGTGCTGGGCTGTGGAGGAGGAGGGAGCAGCTGGCTCAGGCTCTCAGTGCTTTGCGAAAAGGCATCAATGGTCAAATACATAAATACATATACACAAGCAAGTTAAAATGCAAATTTAAACATTGTTAGCCTCAGCATTAAAGTAGAGCTGAAGGCTGGAAAATTTCCCCTTTATTTCTGTTCTGGTGACAACCCAAAATTTTGGTTTATCTTCCACTTTCAGTGATAATGGTCACAAGGACAAATAGACAGGATACATCTCCCTAACAGGGCAGAAACAGCAATAAAACATGACAATTTGTTCTAATCCCTCTACAATCTATCCAAAATTGGAAAAAAGTTTGGTATTTAGTTCTAGCTTATGAAGAATGAGTAAAGAATGGGTATTTTGTAAGAATCACAGATCCACTCTTGTTACCAATCTTACCCCTCCGTGGTAGGTGTGTGGTAGTTGTGTGCTGTTTTTAATGTGTATTCTCTCCACATCAGAGAAGAAATGCCATCTTGGTGTCAGGCTATATTTCATGAGCTGGAGTCTGTTCTCAGGGGTTGACAAGCAAGCCAGAAATTAGTAATAGCATATAGGTCTAGTCAGTGTCAGTGTCCATGGAGTGACACTGAGAGCTTCAAGGATTCTTAGAGAACCAGTATACTCATTGGCATTAGAGCGTAAGCTCAGTGTGCTTGCTGATGGTTTCAACCTTAGAAAAGCCAAGATGCTAAATTTAAGGAGCCACCTTGTCTTCACCAGAGCTCCTGAAAGAGGAGATGGTTTTTGCAGGTGACACCCAGGTTGCAGACAGCTACTGAAAACTGAAAGCAGATACACTTGCAGAGCTGCGATTCTGGGATCACCAGTCTGAAGGTAATACAGTTCAAACTGGTAGGAATGGCCAGAAATACACAGAGAAGGAAAACAGACTAGGAGTTCAGAGGTGCTTGTAATGAGAGGCTGGCTGGAAAAACAAGGAGACTCTGTGATGAAGGGAGACTTCATGTTGGCAGGGGTGCACAGAGTCATTTGAACAGGATGCAGACTGGGGAGCATGAAGATCACAAGAGTATGCTTAGGGTCACAGTCACAAGGTGCAGATTTATGAACACAGGGATCACAATGCTGGATACTGGCTGGGGTATATGAAGATCACTGAAGAGACAGACAGCACTAGGAAACATTGGGTTCAATGAGGTAATGTGAGGAGGCACTGAAGATCACAGGAAGGATCATCAGGGAACACAGGAGTTCCAACTTCTAGCATGTGGATGTGTTGCTCCAACATTGAATAACCCAGAGGCTAGCCCTTTAAGACAGCTCCCCATCTGTGATTTACTGTAGTGTTGGAGGAATCAGGAAGAAAGTGGTGGCATCCAGAGGGAAAGACCCAGAACAGAAGTCAGGAACAAGTGGGTATAACACTGTAAGTCCACTACAAAAGCTAAAGTTTCCATCTCTCCCAGGGTTGCAGAAGTGAGATAAAAATGTTGAAAAACATAGCTTGTTTTATTTTCATGTTATCACGAAAATACATTTGCTGTATAAGAAGGAATGGGTTAGAGGCACTGTATCTTAAATGAGTTTATGCTTTCAGTGTTGAATGTACAGGCAAGGGAGCACGGGCGGCCTGACCATTTGGAAACTTGGGCACTGTCCGAGGGCCTGGGGACAGTAGGGGGCCCCATGAGATGCCCCTGGAACCTTTTTCATAGACTTTTTTGAGTTTGGGCAAGGACACAGGGGCCCCATGATCCCATATTGCCCGGGGGCCCCATGAGTTGTCAGTCCGCCCCTGCAATGGAGTGATGGTTTACTAAGAATGAATGTGATGGTGTTATTCTGGTTGCTTTAATCGACCCTTTTCTACTATTTAGATTTGAATTTCTTCCTGGTCTAGGCTGGGATTCCCCGATTGGTTTAAAGCTGCATAGAGCATGTCCACTCCTCTTGATTGGTTTCCATTGGTCTCCTCACAGCCTGGACAAGTGTGACAGTCCTCCTTTATGTGCTTACTTTTTTCTTTTTGCTGTTGTTGTAAGCATATTTGTGTTAATATCTGTTTTTTTTCTCCAGTTTATACCCCTGAAATTGCTGGCTAGTTGATCCCCATTTGGGCACTGTTTGGAGATACTGCATGTACCTATGCATTACTTATATATTGTTTTGTGTGTTTTTCAAATTTTTAGAATCAACAGAAAATCTGTATAATATGTCCTATGGAAATATGAAGTCCTAAAGAAGTGGATTCTGACCACAAAACTCGTTGACAGTGTAACCTATGACATTATTGTTTTTATGAATAAAAAGTTTCTGCTGTGAATATGGTCAGATGATTCATACTGATTGTAAACCCTTTTGTATGGGTATATTTTTATGAGAATTATGTAAATAAAGTTTTGATATTTTACATATTTGCATGTTTTTGTAATTTACTGAGAGGCCACCCTAGACCACAAGTTTCTGTTTGCTCCTATTTTGAATATACAGGCAGTGGGGTGTAGGTTAGGCTTCTCTTATGCCTAAGAGACCTCTGGCAGGTGCCTTTGACAAAACTTGAGAATTGGGAGAGGAGCACAACAGCAAGTTGGTTAAGAGTTCAAATATTTTATTTCATCATAGTATATCTAAAAGAAGCAAGCCAGTGCATTTTTAAGGGTTCTAAAGAATCCAGTTCATCAAGGCTTGATTTACTGGTAAAAATCAAACAGGCTGGCCTCAGCTTAATGTTTAAAACTGACCCTCTCAGCCTGAGCTATTGAACTCTAAACAACAGATGTTTCTGCACAGGAAGTAAGGTGAAAATTGAAAATATGTGAAAATGAACTTAGGCTTCATGTACTGTGCTGTTTGTAAATGCTTTTCTCCTTTTTATGTTATACAATAATTTAGATTTTCCAGTCAAATACACATGAAATATCAACATTCACAGTATCAGAAAACAGAAAACATATCCAGTTAAAGAACATTAAGGAGTAAATGATCAGTAAGAAAAAGAGAACCATATTGTGAGATTCTTCCTTTTTCTTTTATTTTTTTCTTCCTTCCTCTGTACAAAAAAAAGAGGGGATGGGGAGAAGAGGACATGGGGTAGGAAATAGGTAGTTAGTGAGCAACTAGAATATCCATTGTCATAATACAACAACTGATCTCAAGTAATACTTTTCCCTTGCCTGAGTACTTAAAGGTGTTCCAATAAAACCACGTTTTATTGAAATCATCAAGTTGGTTGTGAGAGGAGAGGACTAGGTCTTCCACACCGTTAATATCTTCAACGCTGGACAACTATAGAGACAGAGTGGGAATGTGTGTTTTTTTCCACTTTTAAGAAATACAAGACTTAGAAAGCACACCTTTTTATATTGGTGAGGCTGGATTATCCAAAAGACTCCTTATTGGCCCTTTTAAGCCAGATGATCTAAGATCAAAGACCAGACAGTGCATTATGGTTACTAAGGTGAATTCTTGCATTAGATTGGTGGGTTTGTGATCAATGAATGTGCATGATTCAGCTCAAAACCATGGTAGTGGCAAATCCAAACCTCACCTCTATTGGTGAGTATGGCTGTATTGAATGATACAATATAAACATTCCACCTGCATAAATAACACTTTCTTACATTAGCACATATAGTTATACCAGCCTAATGTAAAGGAATTAGCACAACACACTTACTGTAAGAGTATAATTTAGTAGTTACAATATAATACCCTTTTGTCAGATTGTAACATTTTGCATAGGATATGTTTCATTGCTTGGTTGATGCTGCTTTTCACAAGTCAAATCCCAATTTTTAGCCAAATATTTGCAATTTAGAACAAGCAGCAACATTTTTTATAAATGTTCAAATGTCATCATGTACTTTGAGCAAACAAAGACAAATCCCCTAGCTCCGTACATTAGTCATGCTGCTTTTGTATACTTGGGCAAAACTGAGAAATACAAAATAAAAGGGTTAAATGAGTTTCTGGTGCAATTAGAATGACTAGTTTCATTGTATAGAAGAGAGAAAAGAATACTGACAGGGAGTTAAAACCACTTCAGCAGTAGCAAAAGCTTAGATGGCAAAGTGATTGAATGATCTCATTTCAGGCTTTTTGTTAGACAACAGGCACCGCTCTATGAAGATTGATACAGAAGTGTTGGGCTTCGTTTGCTGGATCATCAAACGGATTGATATTATACTCCAACAGTGGATGAAGACAAAGTAACTGTTATCATACTCAATACAAGAGCTTGTCAGCAGTAGAAAATCATCCCATGTCACTGATTATTGGAGAATTTCATGACTGTCATGAGAATTTATTAGGATGATATCATAATGTGCAAACAGCTATATGAGAAATGCCGGAGGAAAGAATAAAAATCCCTACTAATATACCCCATACAAGTAAGGAGGGATATTAAATGAACTGCAAAGTACAGTACAGCTTGTCTTATTTTCTCCTACCCTGTACTATGATTGGAGGGACACAATCAGATTGTTATATTGCCTATTAATGTAGATGAAAGCTATCATCTTTTTTTTCTTTGCTTTCCTAAGCTAATTTTATTCCATAACAATACTTCAACTTAACACCTCTTAGAAAATTACATAATTGTTACTTTTATATAATGTGATTATGCCTGACATAATGACATCAAGAGCCTGGGGGCCTTATACTTTGTTCTGTGCAAGGGCAGGGGAGTTTGCTCTGGCACTTAAGCTGGCCATAAGTGGATTGAAATTCAGCTGGTTCAGTAGGAACCTGCTTGGGGATTTTTTGCCCAACCATTGCTGGCAGCTATAGCCACTGGCACTGATCATTGTATTCTGTCGTTGGGAAAGGCTCTCTGTGCTCACTGCCAGCAGAACCCTATAGTGCTGTGGGAGGGATTCCCCCATCAACACTGCCTGTGTTGATGGGAAAATCAAGCATTTTCTTGTTCCTTCGACCTGTGAAAAGAAAGAAAATTGCATAATGTATAACCTACCTTAGTGCCTTACTTAGAACAAAACCCACGGGGATTTGTTCTCCCTCCCTTTTTGAGGTTTCCAGGAGCTCCCTTTCTTTTTACCATCTATACAATGGAATGTTGGTCATGATTATTATGCTAAGTTGTATTAATTATGTATATTGTTATTTTTTTAGAATATTGGTGCATATATTGGCTCCTGGAGAAGTGGACTTTAGTACCTGTGCCTGATTCAGGCAAGTATTTGTTCAATTGTTGGTAATTACAAACTTGTGCTGCAAATTCAAGCAGTTCTTACTACCACCACTGTGTGGCAATCTCTGTTGAGAAGAGGACCTAAATGTGACAACTTCCTGCACAGGGTTCTATCCTCAGCTACATTCAGCTCCATACATGAATGAATACAACTGTGAAAAGATGTGAGTAGATTGCCCTTCTGGAGGCTCACACAAGAGATCTGGAGGGGCTGGGTTACTATAGTTGCTATAGTTATAGGGAGTGGTAAAGGCTCACAGAGGAGAAGACAAGTCCTATGTTTGGACTCCCAAAAAACGTTGGGTGGGGATATGTGGGTAGAAGGCAGCCCTAATGGACTGATAGAATAATTTGTAGTCTGGATCACCTCAAATGAATGTTTTTTGTTCCCCCTAGTGCCAGGGCAGTGGAACAGGTACACAAGTTACTAGGAGGATTGGGCATTACTGATGAATTTTTTTGGTCCATGTTGGGAACAATAACAGAATATATGAAAGATGGAGAATCTTTAAGAATCAATTTAGGAAATAGGCTGCAAGTTTAAGGGAACAACCTCCAAGGTTGTCCTCTCTGGTATACTGCCTGCGCAATGTGCAACATAGGAAAGACAACATGAGCCTAAACATATAGCTAAAGATATGGTATAAGAGGGAAGGATTTTGGCTTCTAGAGCACTGAACTAACTTTTTCATGAATGGGACTGTCATGGGGGGGTGCATTCGCAATGCCCAGCTGAGCAGACATGTCACTCTAGAGCTCTGCACTGTTCTGGGGATTTTGTGAGGCACAGCAGCACCCTGACCACCCGCAGTTTGCTAATTTTGTGGCCCCCTGATCACTGACCCTGTGAGGATAAGTGCCATGATATTCACAGGCACTAAACATAAACTGAAGCTGGGACAATTTGTGAGGCCCAGGCTCATTCTTCATCCAAGACAGTTACCGCTCCCAGCCATCCCCTAACAGAGCATAGGCATAGCCTGCTCCTGAAACGCCAGATGATGATGAGTACCATCACTGATCTACTACTATCTGGGTTATCTCAGCAGGACTTTTTAAAACAAATTGAGAATATGCTGCAAACTGGTCTATATTCCACATCTGAGAGCATTCCAGAATGTCTGTCGTGGGACATCAGGGAGCTGGGCAGAGAAACCCTTATGGATGACATGGAACTGAATTACCATGAGCATACTGAGTCTATAGACTCCCTACAGAAGGAACATAAAATGTTGCTGTCCCACCTAGAGGACGCTGAAAATCACTCACGTCACTCTAATCTGAGAGTGAGGGGACTGCCTGAAACAATTGTGGACTTGCAATCTACTATTACAGCCTTAAAACCTTAAAAATGACAAAACATAACATAGATAGTGCAGCGCTAAAAAATGATATAAACGTATGGCTGCACCATTATTTGTGGTGCAAATTTCCTTAGATCTTAGCAAACGGTATAGGCCACATACGATGTGTATGACCTTCCCAATAAAGATGCAGTAAAGGCGTGTACCACACACGCCTTCACTTCACTATATAAACGCACAATATAAATGCACAATAAAATGATAGTCCAATGAAAGTTTAGTGATCAAAAAAGCCACAGATGAGTTGAGAAAGGCTTGATAAGATCCCCATGATAAATATAGTCCGGCGTTATGCAAAAAAATGAGTAAATTGCGCACTCACCGGAAGCATAATTTAATTGCGCATTTGTGTCATATACACCAAAGGTCACTCCAGTTGTGGATGGAAAGAAGCTCGGATCGAATGACTCCGTGAAGAGGGTGCCGCATCTGGGGGTCCCTCGTAGTAGACCTGGCTCCAAGCAGGATCAGCTCCTGTAACTATACCTATTATTCTCACCCACATAACTCCTTCACTTGGATTAATCATATATTCCTACCAGTAGCCTCCATCCCTTTGCTGCTCCACTCTGTTATCAAACCAATTCCATGGTTGGACCATTCGGCAGTAATAACTGCTCTCTCATCACTTATCTCTAAAACTAGAGATACTAGTTGGACGTTAATTAAGAGGAACTTGTATCAGAGTAGCAACAACTTAAACGAGACAAAATAACCTGTCAACGGGACTTGGAAAGAAGATACCAATCACAATTCTTAACTTTTCAGGTTCATCCCACTCTGTATAATAAAACTCAGCTTGATAAGACTAAAGTGGAATTAGATTTGCTATTAGCAGAAGGAGCTGAAAATGCACTCAGAAGATCCCACCATAATTATTATATGACAGCTAACAAACCTGACACTTTATTGGCTTTACGCCTCCAACAGCTAGACATAGAGAGGAAACCTATCCATTTGAAATTGGCTAAAGATGTTTATGTGAGTGACCCTATCAAGGTCCTCAACAAATTTCAAACTCGTCTTTCTCACTTATATGCTGATCGCACAACATTTTCTTCTCTTTAAGCTGACTCTCTTTTTGCTAATATGCCACTGCCATCCCTGAAAGCGAACCACCGTTTCTCAATTGACAGCGTGATATCTACTGAAGAAGTACTGCAAGCCATTAAATCCTTAAAAATGAAAAAACGCCCTGGGCCAGATGGTCTACCCGCCTCTTATAAAAAATGTGCTGACTTTTTGGCTCCGCTTATGACTAATTCATTTAATGTGCTACTCAAACAGCAGTCCTTCAGAACAGAAACTCTTACAGCAATCATTGCCATGATCCCTAAGCCTAACTCAGACACAACTACTTGGTCTAATTATAGACCGTTATCAACTACTTAATTTAGATGTCAAGATCTTGGCCAAGATCCTGACTTTCCAATTGAACCCTATTATTGGTACCCTAGTTCAAAAAGACCAAGTAGGTTTCATCCTGCACAGACAAGCAGCAGATAACATATGATGCGCTTCCCTCTTGGCTAATGTGGCGCATCAATGTCGTATACCTGCCTACTTTTTATCTCTAGACATGCATAAAACATTTAATACACTGTTATACTTGGCCTATATATTAGAAAAATAGAGCTTTTGTTCCAATTTCTTATTGTGGTCTCGTCTCTCTACGCACACCCTCAAGGGTATATTAAATATGCTGGATACAAGTCTGATCGCTTCAATATCTCACGGGGAACTAGACAGGGCTGCGCCCTATTGCCACTTTTATTAGCACTTGCTATAGAACAACTGGCTGTGCTGATTTGCACAAATCCCAATATCCAAGGTATTGAGGTGGCTGGTTATAACACAAATTATGTCTGTTTGCAGACAATATCGTATTGTTTCTTACTGCCCCTCTCATAACTACGCCTAACTTATTCCAAACCTTGGAGTGTTTTACCCTGGTGTCGGGTTTGGAAGTGAATCAACAAAAGTCGCATGTCTTGAATCTTACTTTCCCCTCCTCAACCCTCTGCACAACTACAATCTGCATTTTCCTTTAAATGGGCAGCTCACCGATTTGGTTGTCAAATTGACTTCCCATCCTTCTACTTTATTTCAAGCCAATTACCTGGCAATGCTAACCCATCTAACCACATTAATGTCCAGATGGTCCTCATTGAAAGTCTCTTGGCTAGGTCGTTTAATAGCAGTTAACATGACTACACTCCCTAAAATATTATGCCTGTTTAGAGTTCTGACCGTTACGGTTCCCTCACCTTATTTGAGAATACTACAATGCTGGGTTAACTTTTATATTTGGGGCCAGGTCAAACCGAGGTTGCCTAAGGCAGTTCTTATGCACTCAAAACTCAATGGTGGCTTAGGGTTACCTAATTTTATTGAATACTATCAGGCCGCTCAATTAGCCCATCTAGCCGAATACAACACTGTGAAGGAAGCCCCACTCTTGCTAAGCCTGGAAGCAGCAGAACGTGATCCACTAGTAGTGGACAACATCCTTTAGCTTCACCCCAAGGAATGTAGACTAGTTATGAACCCCATTGCATTACACTACCTGTCAATATGGGACTGATATCCCATATCTGATATCTCCAAATTAAACATTTCTTCTCCACATGCATCCAGGGTCGGACAGACTCAAACTTTCTATGAACGTATTTGTTCCACAGACCCCAGGGCACCAGGCCTGATCTCCAAAATCTATACTCATTTACTTTCTATCTCAAAATCGTCACTACCAAATGATGCCTCCCAGAGGGCTGCTGACATTGATACGCAGCTAGTACCAGAAGATTGGTCTGAAATCTGAGGAAATACAAAATCGTCTTCTGTTAACACAATAGCTTTGAAAACGAATGATAAAATATTGATCTGATGGTACTTAGTTCTGGCTAGGATAGCTAAAATATGTACCTTGTACCCATCACATTGTTTTAGGGGTTGCTCTGATGAAGGCACACACCTGCATATATGGTCGACCTGCCCAGAGGTTCTTTGGTATGCTTTCGCTCCTGTTGCACACACAATTTACACCTGATCCAACCATAGCGCTTCAAAATAAACTTCCCCAGGACCTGACGATGGCACAATTTAAGTTATTATTATATATCACTACTGCTTCAGAACAAACTATTGATAGATCATGGAAGATACCCTCCTTGTTTATTCTTGAAGTGAAGCACAGAATAACACAATCCATGATTTATAGCTAAATTGAAGCCACAGTCTTGGATCAGATTCCAAAACACCTAAAAGTTTGGCAACTTTGGATAGACCACTTTTTGCCACCTAATTTTGTTCAATCTCTGTTAGAACCCTGATTGACACAAGCAGAGTGTGCGGCCTCATGGATGTTGATGGCTTTTGAGAAAGTCCAAACACCCTCTCCTCACCTCTCCTCTCTTTTCTCTTCACCTCTTGTTTACTAGTTTTTTTTTAATCTCCCTCCTTCTTTCCTTTCCTTCTTTGATTGCATTTACCGTTCGTAATAAGATATGTTACAGATCACTCCAATTAGGACGTCTTGGAGCTTTGCGTACCTCATGCTCCCTGTGTGACAGGATACCTAAGAATGATCTGTTAGCTATCACTTGCTCTATGATGTTTTCTTATGCAGTCAATCATTTATTGTACTCATTATATTTTCAAAACGTTGCAACTTATCACAACGGAGTGTTATAAGCCAACTTTTATTGTTATATTTAAATGTTATCTGTACACTTATGTGTTTCTATAATAAAAATATTGAATAAGAATGAATGCGACTGTCACGTATGGTTGTGAATCATAGACCCTCTGTGCAGCCTGCATGCCTGTGTGGGCTACAGCTGATTAGGTACAGGGAAGTGCAGAAGTGAGGATCTATGATAGCATGGATTACTGGACTCACAGGAATGACAGGAGCAAGGGTGGACTGACAACTCATGGGGCCCCCGGGCAATATGGGATCATGGGGCCCCTGTGTCCTTGCCCAAACTCAAAAAAGCCTATGAAAAAGGTACCAGGGGCATCTCATGGGGCCCCCTGCTGACCCCAGACCCTCGAGCAGTGCCCAAGTTTCCAAATGGTCAGTCCGCCCCTGGACAGGAGTATAGTGCAGCACTGTGGTGCTGGTCTTGCAGACAAAGAGGAGCACAGAGGTAACTTAGAGAGTGGCATGCTGGGCTTACATGAACATAGGGGTATGATATGAATGAGGAACACGGAGGTGCACAGGGGTCCCAGGGAATGCAGGTTTACAGTTGGGATACAAAGGTAGTCAAGGACAGGTAGGATAACTATTGGTACTCATGGGGGAGAATGTGCAGTGCCTGTACACACAAAAAAGATGAGGCCCCTTGGAAGAGCTGAAACAGAGAGTTTAAGGAACATCCTTGCCTTCTTCAGAGGTCCTGAAAGTGGAGATGAGTATTATTGCAAATTATTCCCATGAACGGGCCTTTGAATCATCTCAGCAAGCAACTACTGGGAACTAAGAACTGATAAGCAGGTAAGACCACCCTCCCCGCAATATAGACACAGAGGGATCACAGATTAGTAGGTAGTACACCTCAAGCTGGCAGAAGTGCATAGAATTACACAGAGGCACTGAGAATTGGTAGGTGTGCAAGAGACTATGATCACTAGGAGAGAGTAGTAATGCACAAAGACAGCCTGGAAATACTGAGAGCAGGCAGAAATGTAAGGGACATGGATCAGGAAACAAACTAGAAATACACAGGGATACACTGAAGTGGTTTTCAGATGCAGGAACTGCTAGCAAAAGGCAGGGTGAAACTCATAGGAGAACACAGAGTTGCTGAAAAGAGGTAAACAAAGAAAATAGAGGCATAAGGACACTGGAATGTTCAAAGGACAGAACAGGTGCAAGGATACAGGTTGCAGGCAGGTACAGAGAGTTACCATGAGCTGGTTGGAAGACACTACGGTTACTATGGGTCTGTAAATCACATTGGATGACACTGGGAGACACATACGAACAGCCAGTAAGGGGGGGGGGAGTACAATTGCAGGATCAGTTGTGAATCTTGGGGTCACTAAGAGTCTCTCAGAAAGTAGAATACTAGGTGTCCTGGGGCCACTTGTAGTCTTCTAATGAAGCCAAGGAGACAAGGAAAAAAAAGGAGTCACTAGGCATCTTTTCCATTAGAAAGCACTAGGAATCTTCCCCACTAAGAAACCTTGGGAGACCCTAGGAATCTTCTTCACCGGGAAACACTGGAAATATTTTCCACAAGCAAACATCAGGGAATCTTCTCAACTAGGAAACACTGGGAGACACTAGGAACACTATCTGTTGCTCAGCCAATTAATGGTGAACAGTATTCTTGGTTATTATGAAATTTATGCTTTTAATTTAGGAACCAGTCCACTTTTAGTTCTACAGGGAATGAGCCCAGCTTAAAGCCAAACTTTACCCATAACAACTTGATAACAGTGTCCTTTCCACATTCCACATTAATAATTATGCTACCAAACTGAGTGTGTGCTGTAAATTGCCTCCAGCATTGGCCCTGTTCCTTCATGCCAGAGGCTGCCATTCTGCTGAAGCCCAGAGCTTCTGAACAGCAATACATCTTTAGGCTGTCAGCAGAAAGGCCTCTACATTTTCAACACAGTGCTGAAGAACAGAGAGTAACTGATCATGTGCAGAGCAAGGTGAGACAGGATATTATTGGATTTTAAACAGTATAGGCACTTATTTTTAATGTTTTACAATGCAAAAGGGGCCAGCATGAAGTGATCTAGCAGTACCTAATTTTCTGGCTAATGTTCCACTTTAACTACAAACCTTATCCATAAACATAGCTATACCTGCAAAAAGGGCCACCCTGAAATGATGTAGCAGGACTTCATTTTATGACTAAAGTTTCAGTTTAAACTGTATCATATTTTTTCTTTGTAAATATCACTTTCTCTGTAGCACATCCTGCAACAAAGAAACAACGAAAAGAAAAATGCATAAAGTCCCTCCAACAAGGGCCTCTTCCCCAGAACCCTGGTTTGATGGTTGTGGGAATCTATGGGCAGGAGTATTCTATTATTACAGGTAATACTGTATGCTAGAATGCATGACAATAGGCTGAAGATGGTTTGGTGCCAAAAAAAGTGTATTTAGAAAATGGGAACAAACTCTCTATGTCCTCCAGATATAAGCTTCAAATGCTTTCACTGCTTTGATAAGCAATAAGGATGGCCAGCCTTCATCACACTTGCACATGTATAATTTTCTCTCCAAGGGGCTGAGCTGTTGGTTGGTAAAACGATTGACAACAAAAGAATATTTGAAAGTATCCAGTCCTCAAGTATGAGTTATATTTGATAAAATTGATTGGATAGATGTCAACAATCATTAACACCTAATGCAAGACTATTGAAGCTAGTTCTATGACAATCCAGACACTTTAGAAAAAATAGGATATTAGTTAGGAGGAGTCTTTGGGTCACCAGAACACCAGAATGCATAATTTATTAGCAATTATTGAATATGTCTCTGACACTCACAGTATATACTGTATATGTTTGTCCTATACTTTGCCTATCTTACCTTTTGTATATTTAATATTATGTTAGATTATGCTTAATAATTTCTCTGTATAGGCATAGATTGCTGATTTGTTAGATTTATAAAAAACTGAAGGCTATAAGAGGCCTAAAAAGGAAGTTACCCAATGGACCATTTGGCATAAACAATCAGCTGTATTCAAGATTCAAGTATCAAAAAGTAAAAACGATGTAAAAGAGCATTAAAACTACTACCACCACCATGCCTAACTAAAAAGAGAATGTTGTCTGGTCATCACAGCAGCTGTACAGCCAGCATTCATACAACTGGATGCCACACATACAGTCCTCCAAATGCAGTCTGATGTAATGGGTGGATGTGGAATAATATTGGTAAGAGATATGGCACTTGTAAGTACACCAAGTAGATGAATAAGAGAAGCATACATTGGAACTGTGTCTAGCCATGTCCAAAATAGTCACTCGCCGCACACAGACCTAATGTACATAGGTGAAAATGCAGGATGTCATATTCAGAGTAACTAGAAATCATAAAAGGCCAGTGTATCTATGGTGTGTAGGCATATAAAATTATCCAGCCAATAAGTATAAGACCAATAAATCCACTATAAAATACTGGGTATTAACCAGGTATATATTGTTTATCCTCTCAGGGATATACTATGTCCACAGACCTGTACCCAGATTAAGCTGTCGGAGCCCAAGTAGTATGCTCACCCAAGCTGACCTCCGGTCACCTTCATTCGGGATCTGCATACCATACCAGGGCGCTGCAGTATTTCTGCAATCCAACAGATGGCATAAGTATGCAGTTCTCACCGTTGATTTCTACTGTCTTGGGTGCTGGGGCCCTCACTTGTGATGGAGGACAAAGCTCAATACACAATCATGGAGCGTGTGACATCACATGCATCACAGACGTGATGACGTAATCCAACATGTTTCGCCCAATCAGATCAGGCTAGAAGAAGCATTTGGAGGACTGTATGTGTGGCATCCAATTGTATTAATGCTGGCTATACAGCTGCTGTGATGACCAGACAACGTTGTATTTTTATCTTATTTAGGTGTGGTGATGGTAGCAGTTTTATGCCTGAACAAGTTTGCCAAGGCATGAGAGTCCACCAGTGTGTGAGTTTACTGTGGACTGGTGCAAGAGGCATTTGGCACTGAAGCAAGTGGAAAAAGAAAGCAAGCCATTGCTCAGTGCAAGGAGAAAGCAGATGGGAGTGGTTGCCCATGGCAAGGAAAGACAAATCTGTGTTGCAGACTTCATGTTGCCTATGTTGCCTTCTGAACATGTTGAATTTTTGGATGAGTTTGCAATTAGAGATGAGCGAATCGAAGTATCCGAAGTGGAATTCGAGTCGAATATCGGAAAAATTTCGATTCGTGCCGAATCCGAAAAATAGCCTAATTCGGACGCGCGAATCGAAATTTTTCAGAAAATGGCGGCTGACATGTGCGGCGACGGAGCGGGGATGTCTGGGAAGGCGCGCAGACAAGGCGCGCTGACCCATAATGCATTCCTCAACTACATGTGATCGCATCAGCCAATCAGCAGCCAGCCAGCCAGCACTGTGTAATGGTCGAGCTATAAATAGCGGCCATTTTGGAATTCTTCATTTGCCTGCAGTTATTGAACAGAGGCAGACCGCTCTGTACTAGGGACAGGGACAGAGTTAGGGCCACAGAAACGATAATTGGGGACAGAGAAAAGTTACTTAGGGACAGAGAACCATTACTCAGGGACACAGACTTGTTAATGAGGGCCACAGAATCGTTATTTAGGGACAAAGAAACGCTAGTTAGGGCCACAGAATTCATAATCAGGGACAGACAGAATTGTTACTCAGTGCCAGAGAATTGTTACTTAGGGCCACAGAAACGTTATTAGGGCCACAGAATTTTTACTCAGGGACAGACAGAATTGTTACTGAGTGCCAGAGAATTGTTACTCAGGGACAGACAGAATTGTTACTGAGTGCCAGAGAATTGTTACTTAGGGCCACAGAAACTTTAATTAGGGCCACAGAATTTTTACTCAGGGACAGACAGAATTGTTACTGAGTGCCAGAGAATTGTTACTCAGGGACAGACAGAATTGTTACTGAGTGCCAGAGAATTGTTACTTAGGGCCACAGAAACTTTACTTAGGGCCACAGAATTTTTACTCAGGGACAGACAGAATTGTTACTGAGTGCCAGAGAATTGTTACTCAGGGACAGACAGAATTGTTACTGAGTGCCAGAGAATTGTTACTCAGGGCCCCAGAAACTTTACTTAGGGCCACAGAATTTTTACTCAGGGACAGACAGAATTGTTACTGAGTGCCAGAGAATTGTTACTCAGGGACAGACAGAATTGTTACTGAGTGCCAGAGAATTGTTACTTAGGGCCACAGAAACTTTACTTAGGGCCACAGAATTGTTACTCGCACAGACACAGAATTGTTACTCGCACAGACACAGAATTGTTACTGAAGGCCACAGAACTGTTACTTAGGGCCACAGAATTGTTACTCGCACAGACACAGAATTGTTACTCGCACAGACACAGAACTGTTACTGAGGGCCACAGAACTGTTACTTAGGGCCACAGAATTGTTACTCGCACAGACACAGAATTGTTACTCAGGGCCACAGAACTGTTACTTAGGGACAAAGAAACGCTAGTTAGGGCCACAGAATTCATAATCAGGGACAGACAGAATTGTTACGGAGTGCCAGAGAATTGTTACTCAAGGCCACAGAAACTTTACTTAGGGCCACAGAATTTTTACTCAGGGACAGACAGAATTGTTACTGAGTGCCAGAGAATTGTTACTCAGGGACAGACAGAATTGTTACTGAGTGCCAGATAATTGTTACTCAGGGCCCCAGAAACTTTACTTAGGGCCACAGAATTTTTACTCAGGGAAAGACAGAATTGTTACTGAGTGCCAGAGAATTGTTACTCGGACAGACAGAATTGTTACTGAGTGCCAGAGAATTGTTACTTAGGGCCACAGAAACTTTACTTAGGGCCACAGAATTGTTACTCGCACAGACACAGAATTGTTACTCGCACAGACACAGAATTGTTACTGAAGGCCACAGAACTGTTACTTAGGGCCACAGAATTGTTACTCGCACAGACACAGAATTGTTACTCGCACAGACACAGAACTGTTACTGAGGGCCACAGAACTGTTACTTAGGGCCACAGAATTGTTACTCGCACAGACACAGAATTGTTACTCAGGGCCACAGAACTGTTACTTAGGGACAAAGAAACGCTAGTTAGGGCCACAGAATTCATACTCAGGGACAGACAGAATTGTTACGGAGTGCCAGAGAATTGTTACTCAGGGCCACAGAAACTTTACTTAGGGCCACAGAATTTTTACTCAGGGACAGACAGAATTGTTACTGAGTGCCAGAGAATTGTTACTCAGGGACAGACAGAATTGTTACGGAGTGCCAGAGAATTGTTACTCAGGGCCACAGAAACTTTACTTAGGGCCACAGAATTTTTACTCAGGGACAGACAGAATTGTTACTGAGTGCCAGAGAATTGTTACTCAGGGACAGACAGAATTGTTACTGAGTGCCAGAGAATTGTTACTTAGGGCCACAGAAACTTTACTTAGGGCCACAGAATTGTTACTCGCACAGACACAGAACTGTTACTGAGGGCCACAGAAACTTTACTTAGGGCCACAGAATTGTTACTCGCACAGACACAGAATTGTTACTTGCACAGACACAGAACTGTTACTGAGGGCCACAGAACTGTTACTTAGGGCCACAGAATTGTTACTCGCACAGACACAGAATTGTTACTCAGGGCCACAGAACTGTTACTTAGGGACAAAGAAACGCTAGTTAGGGCCACAGAATTCATACTCAGGGACAGACAGAATTGTTACGGAGTGCCAGAGAATTGTTACTCAGGGCCACAGAAACTTTACTTAGGGCCACAGAATTTTTACTCAGGGACAGACAGAATTGTTACTGAGTGCCAGAGAATTGTTACTCAGGGACAGACAGAATTGTTACGGAGTGCCAGAGAATTGTTACTCAGGGACAGACAGAATTGTTACTGAGTGCCAGAGAATTGTTACTTAGGGCCACAGAAACTTTAATTAGGGCCACAGAATTTTTACTCAGGGACAGACAGAATTGTTACTGAGTGCCAGAGAATTGTTACTCAGGGACAGACAGAATTGTTACGGAGTGCCAGAGAATTGTTACTCAGGGCCACAGAAACTTTACTTAGGGCCACAGAATTTTTACTCAGGGACAGACAGAATTGTTACTGAGTGCCAGAGAATTGTTACTCAGGGACAGACAGAATTGTTACGGAGTGCCAGAGAATTGTTACTTAGGGCCACAGAAACGTTATTAGGGCCACAGAATTGTTACTCAGGGACAGACAGAATTGTTACTGAGTGCCAGAGAATTGTTACTTAGGGCCACAGAAACTTTATTTAGGGCCACAGAATTGTTACTCAGGGACAGACACAGAATTGTTACTGAGGGCCACAGAACTGTTACTTAGGGCCACAGAATTGTTACTCGCACAGACACAGAATTGTTACTGAGGACCACAGAACTGTTACTTAGGGCCATAGAATTGTTACTCGCACAGACACAGAATTGTTACACAGGGACACAGAACTGTTACTGAGGGCCACAGAACCGTTACTTAGGGCCACAGAATTGTTACTCGCCCAGACACAGAATTGTTACTCGCACAGACACAGAATTGTTACTCGCACAGACACAGAATTGTTACTGAGGGCCACAGAACTGTTACTTGGGGCCACAGAAACGTTAATCAGGGACACAGAATTGTTACTGAGGGCCACAGAACTGTTACTTAGGGCCACAGAATTGTTACTCGCACAGACACAGAATTGTTACACAGGGACACAGAACTGTTACTGAGGGCCACAGAACCGTTACTTAGGGCCACAGAATTGTTACTCGCACAGACAGAATTGTTACTCGCACAGACACAGAATTGTTACTCGCACAGACACAGAATTGTTACTCAGGGACACAGAACTGTTACTGAGGGCCACAGAACTGTTACTTAGGGCCACAGAATTGTTACTCGCACAGACACAGAATTCTTACTCGCACAGACACAGAATTGTTACTCAGGGAAACAGAACTGTTACTGAGGGCCACAGAACTGTTACTTAGGGCCTCAGAATTGTTTCTCGCACAGACACAGAATTGTTACTCGCACAGACACAGAATTGTTACTGAGGGCCACAGAACTGTTACTTGGGGCCACAGAAACGTTAATCAGGGACACAGAATTGTTACTGAGGGCCACAGAACTGTTACTTAGGGCCACAGAATTGTTACTCGCACAGACACAGAATTGTTACTCAGGGACACAGAATTGTTACTCAGGGACACATAATCGTTTAATTAAAGAGTATGTCAGACAACATGCAGAGGAGTGGCAGAGGAGGCAATGTTTTAGGAGCGAGCAGACGTGGCAGCAGAGGAAGGGGTCGAGGCAGCACTATTCGCAGCCAGAGGCCAGTGCTCCCGGTGTCATCCAGCGGTCGTGTCTCCACCGACAACCCTGCCGTCATCGATTGGTTGGCTCGGTCGTCTTCCTCTTCCCAGGTCACCTCTGACACCTACAGCCAACGGTCGGTGGGTACGTCAGACACAACCGTTAGTTGGCATGGCCCGGGACCAAGCCCACTGAAATCACGTGTCCTCTACCTGCCCCTGTCCTTTGGTGTTCCCTCACCAAGCGAAGTATCGCATGCTGTGGGCCCCACTGTACAGTGAGGAAGAGCTAACAGAGGGCGGTCAGGAACGGGGGGAGACATCCGCCTCTTCAGCAGCTAGGCAAAGAAGTAGTGGCGAGGAGAGTGGCCCGGTAGCCGGTCTAGAGACAGGTCTGTCTCCTGACCCAGACGCAGCCGAGGGGGCTAGTAGTGAGGCGGAGACCCTACTTGATGATGAGGAGGTTGATCGCACTTGGCAGCCTCGTCGTCATCAGGCAATTTCTTCCGCATCATCAGGAGAAGAGGGTGGCAGCTTGGCAGTGAGCGAAACAGTCGGTGGGTTGCCCAGGAGACAGCAGCAGGGTCGCAGCAGTGTCAGTGGAAGCAGTGTCAGTGGAGCCAAACGGCCACGGAGTAGAGCACCAGCTCCACTGCAGCCTACCACCACGGCCAGTAGTGGTGCCGGTGTGCACGGAGGAAGCAGCAGTCAGCCAGTGAGGAGTATCGGGGGCAAAGTTTCCTACTCGGCGGTGTGGCAATTTTTCGTCAAGCCGCCCGAGGAAGTAAACGTAGCCGTATGTCGACTATGTGGCCAGAAAGTCAAGCGTGGACAGGGGGCCCATGTTGGGACTATTTGGGCCATGTTGGGACAATGGGAGACCTCCCATTGCTGCTGTCTCCATCGCCACACTCTGCCATGTGCCACTTTCAGGTCTCCTCACACACTGCTGGTGTGTTGAATTTTTTGACATAGGGTGCTGGCAGATTACGGGCCTCCCATAGCTGCTGCCAGGCCCCTAATCTGCCATAGGCCCCTATATACCGCCTCCTCATGCTGCTGCCAGGTCCAGAGTCTCTCATGGGTCCCTGTACGGCCTCCCATTGCTGCTGTCTCCATCGCCACACTCTGCCATGTGCCACTTTCAGGTCTCCTCACACACTGCTGGTGTGTAGAATTTTTTGACATAGGGTGCTGGCAGATTACGGGCCTCCCATAGCTGCTGCCAGGCCCCTAATCTGCCATAGGCCCCTATATACCGCCTCCTCATGCTGCTGCCAGGTCCAGAGTCTCTCATGGGTCCCTGTACGGCCTCCCATTGCTGCTGTCTCCATCGCCACACTCTGCCATGTGCCACTTTCAGGTCTCCTCACACTGCTGGTGTGTAGAATTTTTTGACATAGGGTGCTGGCAGATTACGGGCCTCCTATAGCTGCTGCCAGGCCCCTAATCTGCCATAGGCCCCTATATACCGCCTCCTCATGCTGCTGCCAGGTCCAGAGTCTCTCATGGGTCCCTGTACGGCCTCCCATTGCTGCTGTCTCCATCGCCACACTCTGCCATGTGCCACTTTCAGGTCTCCTCACACTGCTGGTGTGTAGAATTTTTTGACATAGGGTGCTGGCAGATTACGGGCCTCCTATAGCTGCTGCCAGGCCCCTAATCTGCCATAGGCCCCTATATACCACCTCCTCATGCTGCTGCCAGGTCCAGAGTCTCTCATGGGTCCCTGTACGGCCTCCCATTGCTGCTGTCTCCATCGCCACACTCTGCCATGTGCCACTTTCAGGTCTCCTCACACACTGCTGGTGTGTAGAATTTTTTGACATAGGGTGCTGGCAGATTACGGGCCTCCCATAGCTGCTGCCAGGCCCCTAATCTGCCATAGGCCCCTATATACCGCCTCCTCATGCTGCTGCCAGGTCCAGAGTCTCTCATGGGTCCCTGTACGGCCTCCCATTGCTGCTGTCTCCATCGCCACACTCTGCCATGTGCCACTTTCAGGTCTCCTCACACACTGCTGGTGTGTAGAATTTTTTGACATAGGGTGCTGGCAGATTACGGGCCTCCCATAGCTGCTGCCAGGCCCCTAATCTGCCATAGGCCCCTATATACCGCCTCCTCATGCTGCTGCCAGGTCCAGAGTCTGTCATGGGTCCCTGTACGGCCTCCCATTGCTGCTGTCTCCATCGCCACACTCTGCCATGTGCCACTTTCAGGTCTCCTCACACACTGCTGGTGTGTAGAATTTTTTGACATAGGGTGCTGGCAGATTACGGGCCTCCCATAGCTGCTGCCAGGCCCCTAATCTGCCATAGGCCCCTATATACCGCCTCCTCATGCTGCTGCCAGGTCCAGAGTCTCTCATGGGTCCCTGTACGGCCTCCCATTGCTGCTGTCTCCATCGCCACACTCTGCCATGTGCCACTTTCTGGTCTCCTCACACACTGCTGGTGTGTTGAATTTTTTGACATAGGGTGCTGGCAGATTACGGGCCTCCCATAGCTGCTGCCAGGCCCCTAATCTGCCATGGGCCCCTATATACCGCCTCCTCATGCTGCTGCCAGGTCCACAGTGTCTCATGCCATGTGCCACTTTCAGGTCTCCTCACACTGCTGGTGTGTTGAATTTTTTGACATAGGGTGCTGGCAGATTATGGGCCTCCTATAGCTGCTGCCAGGCCCCTAATCTGCCATAGGCCCCTATATACCGCCTCCTCATGCTGCTGCCAGGTCCAGAGTCTCTCATGGGTCCCTGTACGGCCTCCCATTGCTGCTGTCTCCATCGCCACACTCTGCCATGTGCCACTTTCAGGTCTCCTCACACTGCTGGTGTGTAGAATTTTTTGACATAGGGTGCTGGCAGATTACGGGCCTCCTATAGCTGCTGCCAGGCCCCTAATCTGCCATAGGCCCCTATATACCGCCTCCTCATGCTGCTGCCAAGTCCAGAGTCTGTCATGGGTCCCTGTACGGCCTCCCATTGCTGCTGTCTCCATTGCCACACTCTGCCATGTGCCACTTTCAGGTCTCCTCACACACTGCTGGTGTGTTGAATTTTTTGACATAGGGTGCTGGCAGATTACGGGCCTCCCATAGCTGCTGCCAGGCCCCTAATCTGCCATGGGCCCCTATATACCGCCTCCTCATGCTGCTGCCAGGTCCACAGTGTCTCATGCCATGTGCCACTTTCAGGTCTCCTCACACTGCTGGTGTGTTGAATTTTTTGACATAGGGTGCTGGCAGATTATGGGCCTCCTATAGCTGCTGCCAGGCCCCTAATCTGCCATAGGCCCCTATATACCGCCTCCTCATGCTGCTGCCAGGTCCAGAGTCTCTCATGGGTCCCTGTACGGCCTCCCATTGCTGCTGTCTCCATCGCCACACTCTGCCATGTGCCACTTTCAGGTCTCCTCACACACTGCTGGTGTGTAGATTTTTTTGACATAGGGTGCTGGCAGATTACGGGCCTCCCATAGCTGCTGCCAGGCCCCTAATCTGCCATAGGCCCCTATATACCGCCTCCTCATGCTGCTGCCAGGTCCAGAGTCTCTCATGGGTCCCTGTACGGCCTCCCATTGCTGCTGTCTCCATCGCCACACTCTGCCATGTGCCACTTTCAGGTCTCCTCACACACTGCTGGTGTGTAGAATTTTTTGACATAGGGTGCTGGCAGATTACGGGCCTCCTATAGCTGCTGCCAGGCCCCTAATCTGCCATAGGCCCCTATATACCGCCTCCTCATGCTGCTGCCAGGTCCAGAGTCTGTCATGGGTCCCTGTACGGCCTCCCATTGCTGCTGTCTCCATCGCCACACTCTGCCATGTGCCACTTTCAGGTCTCCTCACACTGCTGGCGTGTTGAATTTTTTGACATAGGGTGCTGGCAGATTATGGGCCTCCTATAGCTGCTGCCAGGCCCCTAATCTGCCATAGGCCCCTATATACCGCCTCCTCATGCTGCTGCCAGGTCCAGAGTCTCTCATGGGTCCCTGTACGGCCTCCCATTGCTGCTGTCTCCATCGCCACACTCTGCCATGTGCCACTTTCAGGTCTCCTCACACTGCTGGTGTGTAGAATTTTTTGACATAGGGTGCTGGCAGATTACGGGCCTCCCATAGCTGCTGCCAGGCCCCTAATCTGCCATAGGCCCCTATATACCGCCTCCTCATGCTGCTGCCAGGTCCAGAGTCTGTCATGGGTCCCTGTACGGCCTCCCATTGCTGCTGTCTCCATCGCCACACTCTGCCATGTGCCACTTTCAGGTCTCCTCACACTGCTGGTGTGTAGAATTTTTTGACATAGGGTGCTGGCAGATTACGGGCCTCCCATAGCTGCTGCCAGGCCCCTAATCTGCCATGGGCCCCCGTACCGACTCCTCATGCTGCTGCCAGGCCCGTAATCTGTCATGGGCCCCTGTTGTCGCTTGTTGGCATATTCCGCTCGTTCAGATGCTCCTTCTCCTGCTACTCCTCTTCACGGATTCCGTCAGCAGTCTTTCTTGGAATCCGTTTCCAAGAGACAACAGTTTGCGAGCACGCACCAGACGGTGCAGAAACTGAACGTCCTCCTGTCCAAGTTGCTGCTGCCAGGCTCGTAATCTGTCATGCGCCCCTGTACCGCCTCCTCATGCTGCTGCCAGGTCCAGAGTGTGTCATGGGCCCCCGTACCGACTCCAAATGCTGCTGCCAGGCCCGTAATCTGTCATGGGCCCCTGTACCGCCTCCCCATGCTGCTGCCAGGTCCAGATTGTGTCATGGGTCCCTGTACGGCCTCCCATTGCTGCTGCCAGGCCTGTAATCTGCCATGGGCCCCCGTACCGACTCCTCATGCTGCTGCCAGGCCCGTAATCTGCCATGGGCCCCTGTACCGCCTCCTCATGCTGCTGCCAGGTCCAGAGTGTGTCATGGGTCCCTGTACGGCCTCCCATTGCTGCTGTCTCTATCGCCACACTCTGCCATGTGCCACTTTCAGGTCTCCTCACACTGCTGGTGGTTTCCATTTTTGTCATAGGGTGCTGTATGGCCTCCCATTGCTGCTGCCTCCACCGCCACACTGTGGCTCCACACTCTGGTTTTGGCCCCGTGACTGGCCAAATGAGTGAAGTGTGCGGTGATTCTAAGATCGACGGCACTCATCTGCATGTCATACTGCCTGACAGTATTATTTCTCTTCCCCAGCAGACTCCAAGGGCATTTAAATTAAAGGTACAGTGTTCAGCACTAATATTAAGTCTCTCTGAAGCCTAGAAACACCCTTTTTTAAGTTAAATTCACAGCGAATATATTCGACTCGAATCGAAATTTTTCCACGAATTCGCCGAATCAGTCGAATCGAATTTTTGAATACTTCGCTCATCTCTATTTGCAATGATTGCTTCCTATAAAGGGTGGCCCAGAGGCTGAGCTGAATTGGTGCAGTTTTTTTTGACAAAAGAGTACCGAGGGGTATACTGATTGATGGGTCATGACTGAAATGACTACGACAGATACCTAGAAACAATCCAGTCTAGAGAGTGCTGGAAAAGTTCTGCAGGGAGGAGAATGTGCTCTCTCATAGCAAAAGAAGAAAGTCTGTTTGTGGAAAGGAGGGGCTGCAGCGGAGATGCAGCTCAAATTCGGAGTGAAGATGTTTTTGTAAAAATGTCTGTTGTCGCCACTGGCAACCATGAAGAAAAGTTTTTGCAGAGGGTGTCAGCGAGCACAAGAAACCTGTGGTTTTATCTTATGGTTGAGTATGTGAAGTACTCAGAATAGGAAAGAGGGCAAAGTATCCAGCATCCTGCAAGAGGTATGACCATATGTTTGGGTCTGCTGTTATCCCTGGCAATAGGAAATCTGTTTTGCCTACAGGAGTTGTTGGAGGGTCTAAGAAGGCTGTAATGTTGCCCTGCAACCATGTGGGGACATTTGCCTTTGAGAGCGCAGCAGAGAAGGAACAACGCCCTCAATTGAAGAGTACAACACCTGACAGCTGGAATAGTAAGACTGTTCCTATTCTGAGCTGAAGGTTTCCCTGGACAACTGTGGAGCCACCCCAATTGGGCAAGAGACTACCTTTGGAGAGGAAGAGTGGTGTGCTGAGCAGCACATAGGTTTCAGTTGGTAATAAGCAAAGACAGCCTGCTAAAGCTATTAGCACTGTTGATATGTCTATGAATTCTGATGATCATGCTAATAAAGGTATTATTATTGAAAAATGTAATGATGTTGATGTGGAAGATACTGTTTGTGCTGCAGAGTCCCAGGTGCTTCCTAGAGCAGCTGATGCGGTGCTGCGGAGCACCTATGATGGAAGCACAATGGATTGGGATAGTTGGGCCAAACAATTGATAACCATGCTAGACAAGGCTCTGCTATGTAACAAGGGTGTGGACATAGCAACTGCTATGCTAGATAGAGGAATCTCAGAGCAGCCAGTGATCAAGGGTACAGGGGCTCCTGCTGACATGGATCCCTTCCAGTCAGAAGGATCTGATAATGGTGCATGCTTGGAAGAGTTTTTGTTTACCTGCCAACAAATGAGTAATGCTGAGTGTCAGAATGACAACATAATTGGTAATGACTTGGAGAGGCTCAGTGTTGCTGAAAGTGAGAGGATGAGTATGACACATGCATCTGGCAGTGCTCAAGGGGAGCCGCAAGTTGTGTCAAGTACCTCTGAGGTGGACGTCTCTTTAAATGGCTCTGCCTCTCTACTCTTAGTGAATGAGCTCCTCCACGTTGCTAGTAAGGGAAGAGTCCCTAAAGTTCTGTGTTTAGATGTGGGGTGTATAGAAATCACTGAGATTTTATTGGAAATGTTGGAATTGGTGAAAACCCTTTTGCTGTACACCTGCGTGTATCCACCACAGATGGGTGGCCTGGTACTGCGTAGTACCAATCAGTGGAGACAGGGGATGTTAAGCAATGTTGGTCAAAATTGGTATTGGTTACTGCCATTCTGGCTACTTGTATGCAAGAGTGCTTCCAGCGGCTGTTTGGTGAAGAAAGCGCTCAGGGGAACTGCTAGAGGAATCTGAAATGACAGATATGTTAGAAGTCTGATGGTGTGATGGGGTGCATTCCTTTTGATGTGGTCTGAGGTGCTGGGTACATGGCGCATATACTGCCTCCTCCACTAGACCTTATGAGAAGGAAGGGCCCAGAACAGATGCGGCAGTAGCAGAAATTCTGTCCACAAAGAGGTGCAAATTAAGGCACATAGAGACACTCTGACAAGAAATAATAACAGTGCTGGTAACTGTAACAGGGAAAAGTGCAAACCCATGTTGAAAGTTGCCTCACAGTATGCTGGGTTGCTTCCTACTGATCTTGGGTATGAGATGCACTCTAGAGCACTGTTGGACAGGTCAGAGGTATTAGCTGAAGTACCAGAGGATAGAGAAATGGTTAAAGAGACTTGTGTACAAAAATGTGTTGAAAAAGGTTGCTTGGTAGAACAGTCACTTATGGAACGCTGGACAACGGGGGGGCGATGTGAAACTTTGAGAAGGTCCCATAGGGAGTAACTGCTGGCTTGTATGTGCTCCCTCCTCAGACACTGTCCTAGAAAACAATGGGACAAGAGTTCCGCATGATGGTGACCATAATGAGCTGAGTATTCCATTGTGGAATGTTGCTGTTGATGATAAACAGAAGAATGTGGTGTTAATCTCAGATGATTTGGTTGCCAAGGGTAACCACACAGGGCTTAGTGAACCTGAAAAACAGATGGTGCTGGTTAAGATTGAATCAGATGGTGAGAGAGCTCGATCCCTGACAGGTGCCCTAGAAGTAGGCCCTCTACAGTTCTGGGAGAGTAGGTCTGAAAAAGGTCAAAAGAAACATAGGAATACAAGGCCAAAAGGTATAAGGGATACTAGAGAGACCAGTGAAACCCCACTGTTCAGGAATAAGTGCTTGTGGAAGCACACCCAGAAAAAGACGTGGGTAGAATTCCCCTTTAAAAAAAAAAAGTCAGACAAGCTAGGACTGCTCATTGTGATAGCTGGTACAGAGGTGCCAAAGTGACGTGCTTGTGGAAACATACCCGGCAAAAGAGTTGGGCCTACACAGTTAACAGAGGTGTCCTAACTGCAGTGATGGGGTTATGTGTTCCTCCCTCTTGTTCAAAACAAAGGGGGGGGGGGTATGTGGCAGTGTGACCTTGTGGCACTGCTTAAAATGGTGGTTAATGCCAGATTTTGTAAGAAGCAAGCACGCTAATGGCACAGGTGTGTGCTGGCTTCACATGAGAGCCAGAGTTAGGGTCCTTTCACACTGACGCTCCCTATGTCCATTTTTCATCTGTCCGTTTATGGATGAAAAACGGACACCCATGTATTTCTATAAACTAGTGGATGTAAACAGATGATCATCTGTTTATTATTAGTTGACCTCACAATGGGCTCATCCCCTAATGCCATCCCCTAATTCACCATTCATGAAATACCAACCCACATCACATCAAATAGAGGAGGCCAATTCACCTCCAGATTATTTCAACTCATGTTCCGTCTGATTTTTTTCTTGTTTAGAGTTTGCGTTTCAGCTTTTAGTGGGGAATCTGTCATTTGACGAGATGCAGCAATGGGATCAAATGTGTCATATGGGTCTTGGAGTTTTTTGGTTTCAGCAAGCATTGTGTCTCATTTATCATGATTGAGACTTTTTGGGTGGTTTTAATTTTTTTATTAAAGGATTTGTCAAAATGTGTGTCTTTATTTACAGTTTACTTTTTATGAATGTGTAGGGTTAATAGGGGATGGATATCTGGAGGTCCCTTTTTAAAGGAGGCTTTCAGATTCCAATAGGCTCCCTACCTGCAGACCCCCCACATCCATAGGTTCAGAGAGGACCCTTGCCTCCCATCAACATGGCATCAACAAGGCACCCCCAGTGTTGCGTTTATTTATTTTTTTATTTATTTTTTACATTTTATTTTTTGCCTGTTTGCTGACCCAAAGGATCAAAGTAGAAAAAAATGATAGTTTCTTTAAAAATAGGTTTTCCAATTTTTATTATGAGAGAAAGCAATAAAGCCACTCATATTCCAGTAACAGAATAAGAATAGCCAAGCAATCTGAAGGGACAGATGGGAGGGGGTGCCTTGGCAGCACACAAACAGAAAAATCAGGAAGATTTAGAGCCGTCACGTCATTGTACAAGTGTCATAGATGGTGATAGTTAAACAAATAGGCCAAATGATTACACAGGAAGTAATTGTAAATTGCAGTTTACTAAATAGGTGCAAAATTAAAAGCAATAATACAAAATATGTTCAGTATGGCAAAAAACGTAACATGCATACATTGTAGAATATTACAAAACTTATTATGAAAACAGCACAAACATGGACTCTTCAGAGCAAGCTCTCTATAACAACAGAGTCACTACTTTGGTGAAACAGTTCAAAACACAAATAGCTACCTACACTTCTTCTCTATATTATACCTCTGAGAGAATTTCAGGGAAGCTCTGGTATCACAGTCAAAGAGCTGGTGGTATCTAAGGCCTGGGGACAAAGTAGAACCCTTCAGGAATTGGAGTACTATGGTAGCAAATAGAGAACTGTCCCTCACAAAAGCTGGGTCTTTCAGACAAGCTGCTTGCTATTAGGCATCTGCAAGGCTTCCAGCACACCAGTTCTTACAATGGAGGAATGCTCACATGGCTGCAGATCACTTGCCCATCAAGTCATCAAGTGTGGCTTCTCTAAGCTTGGGATATGAGAGGAGCTTACATTTCCTTGGCATGTCCAGAAACACAGGGAATTGTATGAATTGGAGTTAAAGGGGCCTGGACCTGCATCTGAGCATAGTGAGTAAATGGACAGTCCTCTACATTCTACCGCTTGAACTTGCTGTCCCTGAGAAGTTTACAGACCATCAAATCCATCCTGTACAAAGTGTGCCTCTCACAGGTTCTTTGAAAACCTCCTTATGGACTGCTTACCACAGAATTTTTTTATTTACCTTGTTTGTACAAGCTTTTTTGTTAGGATAGCACCCTGTCCTCAGGATGAGGGCCAAAGTCTGATGTTTTCAACTCTCCTTATGCCCCTCATGACTGGCCTTTTCCTGAATACAGAAAGTGGGAGTGTGTTCAAATCCGTCTGTAAGCACTGTGGTCCATAATTTTGTGGGCCCTCTGAGCTTATGATTGAACATAGCGGGGGACGTGGTCTGGTCCCAGTCTAGAATGGCTGCTTAGCCAATGAGCTCCTGCTCATAGAGGTCCCTTCATATACCATAAGCGCAGGATCGATACCTAAAATATGGCAAAATCCTCGGGGAGAGCCTCCTTCACCCGTTCCTGCTCACCCCGGGACTTTTCCGGACTCAGCCCAGAGACGCTGCCATGTCATCACAGGCTGCATCCTGCTCTACCACTCTGCAAGTATGAGCCCGACAACTGCAAGGTACACACAACCTCCCCCACCTGACTTGCGACCTGGCAAACCACTGAATCTAAATGACCTCCTCACATGATCACAGCAGACATCAAGGATACACTTTCTGCTGCCATCTCAGATCTCCGCCTAGATATACAGCCCGCCATGACAATGCAATCCACAGGGTACAACAAACAATAGATTCTCTTACCCTCCATATCCGCAAACTTCACAGACACCTGGAAGACCTGGATAAACGCGAACACAGACATAATTTGAGGGTGCAAGGCTTCCCTGAGACAGTTGAACCAAACTAACTGTCACAAGCCGTTTCAACTGTATTTAATGATCTTCTGGAGAGGTACAAGAAATCCCCCATAGATTACGAGCGCCTACACAGCATCTTGAGGCCTAAAGGCAGGGACACAGATCCCTCCAGAGATGTAGTTTGCTGTCTATTGAACAGGGGCGGACTGACAACTCATGGGGCCTACGGGCAATAGGGGATCATGGGGCCCCTGTGTCCTTGCCCAAACTGAAAAAAGCCTATGAAAAAGGTATGAGGGGCATCTCATGGGGCCCCCTACTGACCCAGGGCCCTCGGGCAGTGCCCGAGTTTCCAAATGGTCAGTCCGCCCCTGCTATTGAGTTTTCAACTCAAGGAAGAAATTCTGTTGAGAGCCCGTTAACCGCAACCACATTACGTATAATGGTGTTGAAATCAAAATCTATCAAGATTTATCTTATATCACTCTACAACATCAGAGGGATCTCCAACCTCTTCTAGAGCTGTTACGATCCAGGAATATCACATATAGATGGTAATTTTCATTCTGCCTCTCTGCCACACATATGGGCCGCACTGCTAACCCACGCATTCCAGTAGACCTCCGCCAGTTTTGCGAACAGCTGGACATACCCCTGATCGACGTGCCAGATTGATACAGCTCTCTACATCTACTGTTGCTACTATCATCAGCTTTCCAAGGTGATTTCCAGATCAGAATTAACCATCAAACTCACAGGCGGAAATTGACACCACTGTCTTCACCACCACCTTCTATACATGGAGGTAGCAGCCTCACGGCTTCTCCAGCACACTGAAAGGCGCGACATGTATAATTAACTTGGTCAAGCAACGTATTCTTCTGGATACAGTAATTCATCTTTCCCCATGTCTATGTACTCGCTCTATCCCTCCTCAGACTTCCCCTTGTGTCAACTATTTATTCAGACGCCTATGACAACCACAACCCTCAAGTGATCACATCAACAGAAATGATCATTAGAATCTCTGTATTCCTGCAATCTTGTCTTTTTTGGACAAGTACGCTTACGGAACCCCTACTCTTACTATCATCTCCTTCCCACAGCAGACTTCATCATCCTACACCATCTCAACCACTTCATCTGGTAACTCCATTTCTTAGACTTGTATATGTTTTTTCTCAAATGGTATAAGACAACATACACGTTTTACCCCATATCAAGACAAATCTGCATATTTAACTTGTTAACTTGCTGACCTGTCCTATTTCCATGTACTCTCTCCGCACCTATGCCCGAGAAAAAGGGATGATACTTTTACCATAACTCCTCCTCTACCCTTTACCCTCCTCCCTATATACTACCCCTTCCCTCCCCCTATTCATTATCCTCTGAATCTCTCCTTCTTCTCAACAATCTATCAATAATAATGTGGAAACCTACATGAACAGCTGAGATTGTCAAAATTAACGTATTATTTCTGAAACTACCTTACCCCTTCCTCTACCTCTATCCTATACAGTGCCCTACACTTTATATAAATCACTGTACACCATGAATACTGCTACCTGCTCTTCTCTGCCCTCTGGGCAACTGAGTTTGAACAATTATATAATCATATGCATTACCTCTATTGGTTAATTACAGCATTGTTTACTTGTTGATTAACAAATGTTTTTGACTGTTGTTGTTCTCCACTTGGTCCTGGCACACCACTCTGCCTTTCCAATTCCAACCCCTCTATCCCCTATGGACTCTAAACACCACCCCCCTGTACCCTGCAAAACACTCCCCCTGAAAACAAAAACAATAGACGAAAGAGAGAAAAGGAGCATATATATATATAGATAGATAGATAGATAGATCGATAGATAAATAGATATAGATGTATATATGATATATCACCTTAGTCCCATGAGCAATTTACATGATAGCTCACATACTAGATCCTCTAATTAAGCAACATAATGGACCTCTATGGACTAGAGACAAATTCCCCCCATAATACTAGATTTCTCTACACGTATTCCCCCTTCTCTTCTTTTGACTATTTAACCCTCTCACATTCTCCACATCCCACCCCTTCCCTACTTCTCCCCCCCCCCTTTTTCCCATCTTTTTTTCCCCCCTCTCCCATATTCCCACACTGTATCGTAAAACCCCTCACAACCTTCTATTAGAGTGAAAAGTCTCTCCTAAACCCAACTCTCTTGACCAATATCTCGAGAAAAACAACCCTCCCATCTCCATCCATTCCCACAAAGAGAGAAGTTATGGCATCACATAAACCGACAAATTGTCCTGCAACCTTAAAAATAATCTCTTTGAATGCCAAAGGCCTAAATATTCCAAATACTGGCATCTCTGCGTAGTCTCAAAGCAGATATTATCTTCCTTCAAGGGACACACTTTCGTACGGACTCTATATCCAAACTACCCAACATATTTTACCCTACAGTTGTCTATGCCACCAATGCCTCTTCAAAAACAAAAGGAGTTTCTATACTCATCTCCAAAAACATAGCATAGAAGGGTGTGTCCTGTCAAGGAATGTGCTGTTTGATTGTATTTTCAGACTTTCATCCCATCTGTGTGGTAGCCTTGGTGGTCTGGTCATGGGTCAGTTCTGCCACTGTAAACTTTGTAAAGTGATCCACCTTGACTAGAATGTAACGGTATATGTCTTCTGACATGTTGAGTATGAGTCGATGGTCGGTACTTCCAGTGTTGCAGATGTATGCCAAGTAAGAGACTGAATTTCGGCTTCGGCACCCTTAGCCTTATTACCCCATATTGACAGACTTTTTCATCTAACTGGAACAGACCCATACAAATGGCTTGTGTCAGGAACCAGGTGAATGTTTTGTGGATTTCCCAGTGTCACATTTCTATGAATATACTCTCTGTCACAAAGTGGACCTGTGGCCTTGACAGTATGAGATGCAAGGACACTGACAAGTCATGAGGGAACATTATTCTGTATTATAGTATACCTTCCCTCAATGAGGGAAGGCAATATTGGTTTCTTTATGAGGGGGTGTCTTATCCTTGTTCTCCAGAGGAGTGTTCCTATCTGTGCCTCAAATCAGAAAATTCTGTCTAGATCTGAGTCATACCTTCTGTCAATTTCTGGATAGCTTCCTCCCATGAAGCTGTCTGATTACAGGTGGCTCTATCAATGTCCTACTTACAACATTTCTGGTTTTGTTAGAGCCCTCTGTACTTGGCTAATTGTTGAAGCATGAGTTGGGGATAAATGGGTCATTATTGTAGGGGTGGTAAGTTGCCTGCTTCCCACTAGAGTCATACTACCTGGCACCATCCTTATGCCACACTTTTTTCTAACAGGGAGAAACTGTAGCCTGCAATTTACTAAACAGGTGCATTGTTAGAAGCAATAATGAAAAATGGGACAATGTGTCTGTGGCACAAAAGAGTAAAATGTGGCTTCATAGCATGTTATGTATATGACTCTATAATAACAGAGAGTCTAGCTATATCATCACTACCTGAAAATTACTAAAAATCCCTACACTATTTCAGCAAAACAAATCAGGACACACAGATACTTGTGCTTATCCTCATAAACAGCATCCCTCTCAGTGAAGTAGAGGGTAGCTCCACATAAGCAAATAGCTGGTGGAATCCAAAGTCAGAGAATAAAATGAAAACCCACTGGAACAGAAAACCTTGGCAGCAATTGGGAGATGCATCCCAGAGTAGCTGGGTCTTCTGGAAAAGCTGCGTGATATTAGGCTACTTCATGGCTGCCTGCACACCAGTTCTGACAATGGAGATCTCCTTACCTGGCTGCAGATCACTTGACCAGCTACTTTTGCCTTCTCAGGTGTTGCCTTTCTGAGTTGCTGAGGGAAGAAAAACATGGGAACTGATCTTTCCTTGGAGTGCCCAGGAACCCAGGAAGTTGTGTGAATTAGAGGTAAAGGGGTCTGCATCTGCATTTGAGCATGGTGAGTAAATGGATACTCTGTTACAGTAGTAGATAGAAAAGTCTGCACAAGGCTTACTGTTGAGTAGAGGAAAAAATGAATTAAAGAATCACATAATAGGCTACAGTCAGCAGTGGCCGGGGCAGACTCTGCCTAGAAACATTAGATTCTTGCCTACAGTTGTACATTCTGTTTGCATACACTGTGTTTGAACAGCTACAGATGTCATCACTGTCAGATTTTTACTCTTTAATAATTGAAACCTGGCATCTCTGCTGTTCCTAGTTATATACAAATAGAGCCTCTGACAAACACTGGATGCAGCCAATGTGCATCCAGGGTTGGCTTTTCTGCTGAGTTTTGGCCACACATATGATGTCCACAGCTAATTTTGTAGTTTGTATGTGATCATGGTACAGAGTGTTGCTACATTCAGCGGCAATGTTTAGCCGCCTCTGAATGCAGTAAACTATCCGCTGCTAAACTGTTGTGTGAATGTAGCCCTAAATAACAAAATGGCAACTGCCCAAAAATATTGCCCTTTTTTTGCTTTTAAGGCAGTAGGCACTGGGCAGGGGACTAAGCCAGAAAGGAATGGAAGCTTAAGTGTGGGTATAAAGCTTTTTATGTATAGTACTATACTGTAGGAACCCTCAGTACTAGTTTGTAAGAGGTCATAATAGCTCAACCAGTGACTTACTCCTGCAAAAGAGCAAAAGAAAAATCAGAGTCCTGTTAATATTTAACTTAGAAGATCATATTACAATCAAAGTTTATTTTGACAAATGGTGACCTCGGGAAGGCTACATAATATGAATGGATGACAGATATAAATGAACAGAAATAGAAGTTAATTTTTCAAGTTTTGTAACATTTTTATTTGAATCATATACTATTGTTATATAATAGTTTTAGCTAAGTTAATTTCTGTTTTGTACATTTGAAGAGCTTAAAAATTGCAGAAATTTAAAGAAAAATGTTTTGCATTGAACTGATCATTTATCAGCCATCCTGTTAAAAAAAAATCTTAGAATTAATTTTTTCATATGAAAAAATACTTCCAATTTTGCTCTTCTCATGGTTTATAAATTCACCCAGATAAAATAATACCTGGGTTAAATATTCATAGACTAAATAAACTTTGTTATTAAATTGTTCAAAAATACATTGTGTACTAACAGGATTAATCAATAGAATATGAAAACCAGCATAGCATTGTGAAAGCTACTAGCAAAAGACTTGTAATATTCTTTAAGTGGTCTTTGAAAAGCATTATTTCTGAATAGCACCAATATCCGAGACAAATTTGTAAATGACAAGTGAATGAAAGACCTGTCAATTTACCATAAAGTGAATGAGAAAAGGCCAAGCTGAAGAGCTGTAATCCCTTGTGTGTACCTCAAAGCATTTTAGCAAGATACCCATTTGTCATCATTTAGCTGCAGCATGTCCTTGTTTTCCATTTCAGGCATTTTTCCAATAAAAAAAAGACTATCTCTCTGTTTAGCTGATGAAATATTGTTCTCTTGATAATTCTACATGTCAATAACTTAGTATTTCTTTGTGACATGCCATTCTGTTTTGCTTTTCAGAAACACAACTACCCCCATCTACAGTAATCATCCTTATTTGTGTAGTTTAGTATTAATGCATGTTAGGCAATGTTTTGCCCCTTATGGTTGTTAGTAGTGATCCTTTAGCAGAATGGAATAGGGGGCATCTTTGGCGCAGACATCCCTTTGCACATACCTGGAAGAATCCTCCCTGAAAGAAAAAATATCTGCATAATTTTTAACTTCAGCATTTGCGTGGGTTATTATTTGATGCATATATTTCAGGGATCTACAGTATATTATTACAGTATTGATGAATACATTATTAAACTCCAGGCAGATGTAAAAAGCACAGTTATATATTCATTAGAAATAATGAAATGTACTTTTAAAGGCATTTAGTGTATGTGAATTTGACATGGTATGAGTGTTTTGTAATCATTTTAGCAGCAGCACTTAGACTTGAAGAGGGAGTGGCAGTACTATGAGCCATTCTGGTCAGCTACATGCAAATATGCTGACAAGGAATATTCTGACACTGTACAATCAAAGGCTTGGGGCAGGTAGATGACTACTCTTTATTGCTTAGCTGCAGCAGAAAAAGTCAAGTCAAAAGTTTGACTGTACAGTCTAGCACTACTGTGCCTCAGTTGTTGATAGAATTAAAAAGAATTAAAAAAAAAACACTTAGCAAGTATAACACCTCCCATATATGTATTTGGTTCATGAAGTGGATGGTGGTCTAATACCACCTCGGGGCGATGTATGCTAATGCAAAAAATGATTTTAAAAACACTGTTTTGCAGGTGAATTTATTAACATGGTTGTAAAGGCAGAATGCTTTTTACCTTCATGCATTCTATGGGGCATTTCTAAGGGAAAACCCATCTGTGTGCAACTTCTTCCATAGCCCCTCTAATACTCATCTGAGCCCCCTCTCATTCCTGTGACGTGCAGAAGAGCCCCGGCTGTCCCAGCACTCCCTCTCCCCACTGGCTTCCCACTACTGGCAATCACAGCCAGTGAGCAAATGAAGAGAGAGCATGGTTGAGCTGAGTTGCACCTCTGTGTGTCTTATGAACACATAGAGCCAGGCTCGAGAGCAAGTACTCACAGTGCCCGCATAGCAAATGGCTTGTTATTGGGGGAACTAGTCAAGGGGGAGGAGCCATGGGCACCAGCAGGGGGACCCAAATAGAAAAGGATCAGAACTCCTCTTTGCAAAACCACTTCACAGAGCAGGTATGTATGACATGCTGTTAAAAAAAAAAGCCAAAACCTTTAACACCACTTTAATTCTGAAAATGCAACATTGAAATGCAATATTCCTTTAAAACCCTGCTTGAGGGTTCCTACCATGCCTGTGATGTGGTGCATACCTATCATGTAAACAATGTAGTATAGAAAAAGTGACTTCGCAAAGGAAAAGACATGCTACAGTGCACTCAAAAAGTTTTCAGACCCCTTCATTTTTTAATTATGTTTTGGTCTGATACTACAGTTGTTTAAATTAATTGTTGTATTAATCTACACTCAGTATCCCATAATAACAAATGAAAATAGAATTTTAGAAATGTTTGCAAATGTATGAAAAAGGAAAAACTGAAATTTGACATTTGCATAAGTATTCAGACCCTTTGCAACAACACTTTAACTTTAGCTCAGGTGCCTTCCATTTTTCTTGATCATTGCTGAGGTGTTTTGTTTCAACACACTAATTGGAGTCCACCTGTGGTAAATTAAATTGATTGGACATGATTTGGAAAGGCACACATCTCTCTCTCCCTCTGCCAAACTGAGTAATCATTGGAAAAGGCCTTAGTAAGAGAGGTGAAAAAGTACCTAATGGTCACTCTGACTGAGCTCCTGAGATTCTGTGTGGAAATGGGGCAAAGTTCCAGGAGGACAAACACCTGCAGCACTCCACCGATCTGGGCTTTATGGCAGAATGGCTTGACAGAAGCCTCTCCTCAGGGCATAACACATGAAAGCCCACTTTGAGTTTGCAAAAAAGCCCCTGAAGGACTCTCAGACTGCGAGGAACAAGATTTTCTTGTCTGATGAAACCAAGATTGAGCTTTTTAGCCTCAATGTGAAATGTTATGCCTGGAGGAAACCAAATGCTCACCACCTACCCAATACCATCCAAACAGTAAAGCATGGGGGTGGCAGCATCATGCTGTGGGGGGTGTTTTTCAGCAGAAAGGGACTGGGAGACTGGTCAGAATTGAGGGAACGTTGAATGGAGCAAAGTACAGATATATCCTCATTGAAAACCTGTTCCACAGTGCTCAGGACCTCAGACTGGGCTGGTCACCTTCCAACATGACAATAAACGTAAGCACACAGCCAAGACAACGCAGGAGTGGCTTAAGAACAACTCTGTGAATAACCTAGAGTGGCCCAGCCAGAGCCCTGACTTGAATCCTATTGAACGTCTATGGAGAGAGCTGAAAATGGCTGTCCACCGCCAGTCCCCATCCAACCTAACTGAGCTTTAGAGGCTTGGCAAAAAAAGAGTGCCAAAAAATTTGCAATCCAGGTGTACTAAGCTTGTCCCATCATACCCAAAAAAAGATTTGAGGCTGTAATTGCTGCCAAAGGTGCTGAACACTTAAGTACATGTGATATTTCAGTTTTTTCTTTTTAATAATATCACAGACATTTCTAAAATTCTTTTCTAACTTTGTCAATACGGGGTACTGAGTGTAGATTAATAAGAAAAAAAAATAATGTAAACAACTGTAGTATCAGGTTGCAACATAAGAAAATTTTAAAAAGTGATGGGGGTCCAAATACTTTACGAATGCACAGTATGTCTCTTCTACAATAAAACAAACATACCTGGTTGTTTGCAATGCTCTTTTGGCATAATGCCATTGGAGTCACATCTAATCAAGAGGTCACAAACCCGGCCCCTGGTAAAAGCCCAGGGAGATAAATATCAGTGGCCAGCAAGGGATTCAGTGGTAGCATTGTCGGAATGGAGGTGAGTATTCTGTGAACTTAATACCACTTTAATAACTTAGCTGTCAGTGCAAAGCACATGTGCACTGAACCCTCAGAGGCCAGTCAACAGCACATGTGTTAACCCTCATCAACTGGTCCTTAATACATGTGTGCTTAATCTTCTGTGTCAAGTGCATGTGCGTGTTAATCTTCAGCATCCTGTCTTTAGGGTAATTGGGGTAACTCCTCACATTTTTTCGGTGCACCATGACAAATATTAGTTTAATCTCCATCAATTTTGGTCAAGTGGTAATCTCAGCTCCATTGTACTATTTCCTGCATGAACATCCCCTAGCAATAAAGCCCTGTCCCATATCCCACATCCCTTGTTTGAGCTGAATCCAGCACATTCCAAAATTGGAAAATGTGAAGATTCCCTTGGGACAGTTTTAATTTAAACCATAATGCATTGCATGACCTTTCAACTATGAGCACCAGACTTAGAAGGGCAAATGTTTCTTCTACTTATTATATTATTACTATAATTATTAGACTTTTAAATAAACCAACACTTTTGGTATAAAAGTGGGAGAAAAAAAAACAGCCATGCTGTCAGTAAATTGGAAGCTATTTAGGGAAAGCTGACAAACCGAGAGAGATTATGGCAAGATAGGAAACTTAACTTTAATTTTGATTAATTAACCTGTATTGCATTAATAAATAACAAATATTTGTACATTTTAAATTGCGCCTTTTTGCGACATGCTAAAGTCGAATGTACACAAAACTGTACATTACCAAATTTCTCTAAAAACCAGGAGGATTTAATTTTTCCCTTACAGCTTTCAGAGTTTGTGAAAGACCCCAAAACAATACATTGTCTGAAAGCACATGACCAGTAGAATAAAAAAATGGTGCTACTGATGTTTAAGGCCCTGCAATATTTGCAAAAATGTTTATCAATCAATATTTTTTCTAAAAAATACACTAAAATCATTATTAGCGGATACAAACACAGCAAATTTTACAAAATTCCCACTAAATTCCTACTAAGTATAACAGCTTAAGCTGTATTGAGTTAATAAATTGCACCTATTTGCAAAATGGTGAAAACTTTACATACGCAAAACTGTAAATAATCCAAAATCTGGAGGTTTTTAATTTTCACTTTTGTAAAAGACCCCCCTAACACTAAAATCTTTATTTGCACACATACACCCAACATAACTTACAAAATTCCTGCTAAAGGCCTCGTTCACATGCCCGTGGAGAGTTGTTTTTACCCGCACAGGGATTCACAGGTGTTCTGTACATCAATGTGCGGGCAGTCCCATTCATGTCAGTTGGGATGCAGCAGCTGCAAAGACTTATCTGACATCTGTGTGGGTGTAGGAGCATGGCCCCAAACGCAGATAGTGTTCAGATAGATATAGTTCAGGGACATGCACCCACATGGATGTCAAGTTGGGAGCTGTGGCTGTGTTCATAAAGCTGCTGTGTCCCAAATGACATGAATGGAACTGCCTGCACAGACCACCTGTGCATTCTCATGCAGCTGCTGTGTCCTAATTGACATCAGGACTTAAGACATGAAGCTTTAGGCATTGTTTACCCGTGCAGTTGGGGGGAAGCAAAAATGTGCGGTTGAGCAGCATTTGAGCTGCCCACCAACCACCCTCCATAAGCAGCAATAGGCAGCGGATGGGGGTGTTTGCATACTGCGACCACGATGCTTGTGCTTTTTACACTGACTTGTAGTGATTCCACCTTCCGAATGGTCCACATTCAAGTCAATAGGGAAGCACCACAAAGGTCCCATAACTTTGTGCAATGCACGCTTTTGCAACACATTTGTTGGCAATAATGGGGTTAAAACAGGTGCGGAGGAGGCGCTGAATCGCTTTCTCACCATCTGTCAGTTATACTGTTTAAAATTGTATTTATTTTTAATATATTTTTACATTTTACTATGTGTCAGTGATGAATGAACAGAATGTTCGCTACCAATCACTCTGTTCATTTCAGAAAGAAAAGGGCATGGTAAACACAAAATTTCAACAATTTAACACTGCAATTCCTGGCAGGAGAGGCAGCTGGTGGGAAGTTGGCAATTGCATCGAAACCGCGGAGATCCATGCTGGCAGGAGGGGGTTGATGCTGGGGGGTGAGAATCAGGGCTGGAGGCAGAGGACAGTGGGGGGGGGGGCATCAAGCATTTTAGGCACTGCAGGAGGGGAGGAAGCAGTAGGTGGGAGGTAGAGAGGCAGCAGGGTTATCTGTAGGTGGGGTATTTTAGGTGACTAGCTCTGATCAGCGGCTTGTTAGCCGCTAATCAGAACTATTGTTTTGTTCAGCAGAGTCTGCTGCATATTTTTGCAATAGGAATCCATGAGTTTATAGCAAAATAGGAACCTAGGTCCGTACGGTGAACAGACCTGGCTTGCTGCAAGCAGTGCTGTAGGTCCATATACTGTATGGGACTGGCAGCCAAAGGGTTACAAGGAGAAAAAATATAACAGGAAGCGCAGTTTGTATCTATAGCACCTAACATTATATAACTCCCATTCAATGAACCCCCTCATCTCCCCATATATAAATAAAAGGCATTCACCAGATAGGCCTAATATGCCTATTTAAAACTGTTCTGATGCTATCCAGCTGTATTGCCCGTGGTATTTTTATTCATGTAGTAAACCCCAGCCTGTGCTTTTTGTATTTATCCCTACATGAGTTGGTGGCTACTTTTTTTTTGGCCTAAAATTGCTATTTAAAATTATCCTGCTGCTGGACAGTTTTAAACTGCAATATCCTCTTCAGTCTCATTTTTCTTCTAGTAAAACCACCACCTATGTTTGTAATAAATTTCAGCTTAAAATTGCTATTTAAACTTCCCTGCCGTTGGTCAATTTTGCACTGTTGTTGTTGTTGTTGTTGTTGTAGTGAAGCTTTTGAACTTTGTCTCTAGTAAATTTGGGCCTAGCCTTTCTCAATCAAACTGTCCTACTGCTGGTCAATACTCCACTACGGTATCAAATGTGGTTCCTTAGTTTCTATTGTAAACTCCTGCCTGAAGCCTCTAGTACATGTTGATCTATTATCCCTGACCGAAGCAGCCCTACTGCTGGCCAGTTTTAGACTGCTATATCCTCTTCAGGATTTGTGTCATATGCAATGTTATAATTCAAGTAGTAAAACACTTGCCTGTACTCTTTTCCTCTAGTACATCTTGGCCATTCCCCCCTCATTAGAAATGCCCTGCTGCTGGCTAATTTTGTACTGCTGAATCTTCTTCCGAGTTAATGTTTAATAGAAATTGGCCAGCAGCAGGACATTCTTGCATCATCATGAACTTGGCCAGTCACAGAAAACTTCTTGCCAATTTAAATCTGCCAGTCAAAGCAGACCTATTACATTTTGGTGAACAAGCATGCGTCACTTCTAAAGCTACTTGAAAATAGTCCTGTAATGAATTAGACTGGGTTGCTGCTTCTATATTTTACAGCCAAATATGCACTGCCAGTCTATGCTTTAGTTCAGAACATCTCTGAAAGTTCAAATGTTCCTTAACACCAAGTACAGCTTTAAAGTAGAACTAAAGGCAAAACTTTTCTATTTATTTTGGGTAGAATATGGGAGTGTAATAACTTCTGCCAGTTTTATTTTTGCCATCTGCGTCCCAGTTGGGGGATTTCTTTTCACTACTTGCCCCATAGCTAAAACAGGAAGTGGAAGAAAATCCCTCCAAAGTGAAGGAATTCCTGGCTTTCACCAGGATCACGAGAACTAGTGTCCCCATTGGAAGATTTCCATTCTTCTATTATTTTGGTGACAAACTAAAATTTGTAATTTTCTTTTACTCTCTGTGATAAAGGTTAACAGGGCAAATAGAGAGGTTAGATCTCCCTAATGGGATACAGACAGCAATAAAAACCTGACCGGTGATCAAATCCCTATCCACTCTAAAACTAACAAAAGTTTTGCTTTAGTTATATTTTCAATCATTCAAAATTCATCTTATGAATTTTTAGCAGAATTTGCCATACTCGGACAGATTTCCCAATCGCTACAATAGGCATATGGCGGCTGATTTACAAAAGGAGTTGAGAATCTTCACTCAAAGATTGAATATTCACTTAAATTATCCAGTAATGTGAAAAACTCCTCTTTACTTTGAATAGTTATTCATGTGTAGATGCTATTCACATGTTTGGGTAATTGAAGTGAATGTGAATACAATTGTTTGAGTAAATATTTTCTTGTATTTGATTATTTGCTGGAGATTTACTTTATCTTTACTTTAATGTGCTGTTAAAGCTAAACTCTGTGTACATATAAAAGACAAATTAATAAAGCATGTATTCATTACTGAATCATTACTGTAAATGTGTTTTTATGTGCTAGCAACGTAAGCACCTAAAGCTATCTTGGTATCAGCCTGTTGCATTTCTTATAAAACAGAGCTCAGACTGGGTTAGGCTAAAAAAAGCAAAAGCAGTCACTCAGTTAAACTGTGATGCAAGGAACATGCTGATAGCAGGAGAGAGCAGAAGGAGAGAGAGAGAAAATCATCAGTTTACTGCTTATCTTTTCCTTTGCTTATTTCAATATCCAGTTACAGAGTGGGGGCAAGGAGGAAACCTGAAAAGATGGTCAAAAATTCAACTGGTTCAACAGGGACAATTCAAATTTTGATCCATTTATAGGCAGGCTGGTTGTACAGAAGTAAATCTACCAATCAATTCTATACAACCAGCCTGTCAGGTTTTCCCCAAAAGAACAGTGCTGCCGGCTATAGCCGGCAACACTGATCAGTGTGTTTTGATGGCTGGAAAGTCTCCTGCTGTCAGAACACTAATAATACAAATAATGGGAAAGTGATTTTCCCATCGACCTCAAGTGTGTGAATGGGGGAATTGCGTCAATTTTTTAAAAATTCAACCCAATGGTTGAATGGAAAAAAAAAGATTGACATATGGCCAGCTTAAATGTTGCTGAACTGCAGCAGAGAAAAATTGTCTCCTGCCCTGTCAGTCCGAGTTGTCCCACATGGCAGAGCTGTGTAAATCTCTAAGCCGAATAGATACATTGTTTTGCAGGTAAGATAGCTTCAATTTCTATATTTCATATGTGTATTCAGCTGTTTGTCCAGAGTTCAGGTTTAAATATTGAAAAAATACTTCACAGCCCAATAAACATCACTTTTGTTTTCAAAATGCATCCAAAAACCCTGAAGTTATCTATGCAGTAATGGGATGAGGCCCATTTACCAATGTTGCAATGTTTTAAAAGCCAAGCCATTAGCTGGTATGCATCTTTTTAGGACTGGAGTTAGAGTTTTTTTTATCAGCTGAAGCTGCAGAAATGATGATGATATCAGGTATAATTTCTTGGGTGCACTTTGTGTGCCCTAGCCCTTCTCCCTCTGCTGTGTCTGCTGTGCCTGGTGATGGTTTTGATGGTCCCGGCCCCTGCTGTAAGAGAAAAAACAAAGTCTCAATGAAGCATTTTCCAACTGAATTTTTTTTAACACATTGTAAGAATATTATTCTTCTGTCCAAGGCTAGGGACTGAGAGGTGACCTAGTTGCATTGATTAATTGCAGTAGAGAAAAGTCATGCTACCAGGCTGTGTGTCAGGGCTCCCGGGTATGACCAGAGGTGTGTGACTGACGCAGGGAAACGCAGACTTCAGATATGTTATAAACAATGTAATTTATTAACACTAACCATACAAACATAAACGCAGTGCAATACTAAAACATAACACAGTGCAAACAAACCAACCAACCACCCACAGATAACAGTACATACAATGCAAGCGTCGTCAGGCAGGCCGGGTCAATATCAGTCGGGCAGGTAGGTACAGGGGGAGCAAGCGGAGAATGGTCGGGGTCACAGGCCAGGTTCAGCAGGTAGCGGGCAGCGTGGTACAGAGGGTCAGGCAGAGGAGAATGGTCAGACAAGCCAGGGATCAGAGCAGGGTCAGCAGAGAATCAGACAGGAACAGAGAGCAGGAACAGGATACAGGGCCCAAGAGAAACACAACACCAAGGCAGAGTCTGCAGGTCTGAATGTCCCTTAAATACACCAGTATAATTAGTTCCAGGTGTTTGACTGGCTGCAAGGTTGAGTCTCTGATTGCTGGGAGCACCCGCTGGCCAGCCCTGGTACTGCAGCTCATAAGGCAGCTGAGTCCCACTATTGCTGGCCAGTCCATTTCTGACACTGTGTTAGATGTCATGGCTGTGTATATTTCAGGTCTACATGGACAAAAATACAGTTCCTTGTTAGGTAAGATATGGTTTTAGTGGTTTGCCTGGAGTTCAGCTTAAAGTAAATCTGTCGTGGCTCTAGTCACCGACATATGATGATTACTGCACTCATAGTACATTAACCTCCTGTAAGCAAAAGTTCTTACCTCAGTACGGACATGAAGCTGCAGGAAAAGTCTGCATTGCACCAGTGAACCAATGCAGTTGCAATGCTTTGCAGGTTCATAAGCAAAAAATATATAAATGTACAGTTTTTTTCTGCATATATGGTGCATTTAATATTTTTTTGCAAAAGGTAGACATTTAGGGAATACTATAATCTGACTAAACAAATATTATCTTGCGGCTACCACCAAATTATGTTTACAGAGTAAGGCCCCTTTCACATGACTGGTCTGATTAGGTCTGCCTGACAGTTTTTCAGGCAGTCCTGATTGAAAGGTCTATTCATTCCCGTGTACATCAGGATGTAAATGGTCTTGTGTCCGTTTACACCCACCTACCTGCGTTCTGATCTGGTCTGCTAATAACAAAATGAGGAGGGTGTATAGGTGGATCGACTTGGATGTAGTCGGGTGTAAATGGACAACAGAGTCTGCTTACACTCAGCAGCCCATAGAGCAGAGCAGGTTCTGTCCATGTCTGCTGTACATAAACTGAACAAAGCAGATCCCCTGCTGATCAGAACATGTGAACGTGTGAAAGGGGCTCCACTCCACTTTTGTTGAGAAATAAACATTTCCCTCTGGATGATCTATTTACATTGCAAGGATTTTAACAAACTTTGTTGCAGATTCCTACTTTTTGTTATTCAGAATAAATAGCCCTTTGTTTGACTGTGTCCATGTGCAGAGTAAATCTGTATGGGAGTGACTTTATAATTATCAATCAGCTACTGTAGCTGCAGGGATCTAACAAGGAAAGAGGCAGGGTCTGCATCCATTTAGATATGATTTTCCTTTGGGAGTATCACACCAAAAATGAAATTTTTGTTGCAGGGGATGCTCAAAGTTTGACTGTGTAGCCTTATGGGAAAATCAGTGAGCCAAGCACACAATCAAGAAATTACATTTGGGGGGGGGCATTCTGTACACCATCTATGTACAGAACATCTCCAGGTTGTCATATTGCAAAAGGTAATTTTTAATAACATTCACTTACAATATGGCTTGTGTTGTGTAGAAATTGTACAGTGTACACTATATTTGTTAATTTTTTAATTTGCTATTTTTCCCCATGAAAGTGGCGATATCATTTAAGTTTAATAGAACATATTTTTAATGATCTTAATATACAGATGTATGAACATTTTAAAGATTCCAGGATTGGACATATGCATCTGGATTGATCAAGTTTGAGTAGGACAATAGAAAATAATCATCGTATTACCATATGTGATAAGATAACACATGATAGGTGGATACACAGATAGTTATAGAACTCTTCATCTTGCATGGATCCATTATTAAAAATGTGCATCTAAAACTTTCTAATGCTGAACAGGTATACAGGAAGCTTTAAAAGTAAAATTAGATTAATCCACATCTAGCACATTATTTATAAAATTTACATTGCGACTATACTTAGCTGCCACTGAGGTTTTATGCATATATATATGCTTTGAAATCCTTTTAGATATTATTTACAGCCCACTAACTGCAATTTAAACTACTGTGCAGGCACATAAAATGAATTCTTTAATACTAATGAAATAATAATGACTTCCTGATACATATAGTTTAACATTATAAGCATATACAGTATTTGTTAAATTAGATATATTTAACATACAGTTGTATGACATAAAATTGTGAAAGATTAAAATATAGATAACTATAACAATCTCAATTGGAAAGCATTAGCTCAGTACCAAGGGAATTAAAGTCAGATACTTAGAAGAATATTTTCTGCAAAACCCAGCTGACCATTCATCTCTCTTTTTAACTAGTGTCAATGCTGGTTTAGTTGATGATGATTTGATGCCCAACAATTGCTCCCCTTTGAGCACTGAAAATGAATGATGACAGAGACTGTATAGTGCTGACTGAAGACACCATGGTGATGTTTAAAAAAATAAAATTCTACTTTCAAATGACTGGTATATAATTTTTTTGATTATATAATTTGCCACACACAACTAAGATTTAAATTCATTTTTGAAAGCCATTCAAATATATGTCTATTTCATGTAAATAGTATTGTGCTATGCTGCCATTCTAATGGAGTATTTTATTATTTCGCACCCTTAATTGTAAATAAAACCCTGTATATGTTGCACTGTAAACAGATTAAGAATAGAAAAAAATCATTATAATACACAGCTGTACAATATTTACCATTTACAAATGTATATTATTAGAATACACAATTAATTCATAATTCTCCCTGGACACCTATCCATTATGGCTCCTTCAAAATTGTCCAATTGTGTCCCAATGAAATGAGTCCCTTTTTTTAAAATCCTACATTAAAGAAAACTGTGCTACCTATGCCTCTGGGCATCTTGGTAGAGGCAGGGCTTTGCTCATGTTAAATCTGCTACACGGATGTCTGGTGATCTCACGACTGGTGGGGAACATTCTAGAAGCTGTTAGAGGGATGCAGAAACACAGATCTACAGGATAGACAGTTGCATGAAATCTTTGCATTGTAGATAAGCAAGGGGGGCAGGGAGCAGCACAGTAGTGACATAGCAAAATCTCACTCCAGATCTTGTGAGATTAGTAAACAGAGGCACGGAGCCTTAGATCAGTGTTTCTCAACTTTTTTTCAGTCAATGCACCTTTTAGAATTATGCTTAATCTTGGCAAACCAGTTTTGCACATCTGCTAGATGTGTGCGGGTGCCATCAAGAATTAATGGCACCCATGCGTAACCACAAAATACAGCAATTTTTGTGTAGAGTGGGAAAACATGTGATTTCATATGCGTTACCGCACTGCACCTGGTGTGAACAAGCCCTAATGTAGTTTGTGAAGCAGAGTTCAGTGGTCTGTATTTTGTAAATCCTTTTCCCCCAAAATCTCCCATGCTAGCACAAATCCTTCCAAATCTCCTCTCCGAACACAAATTTTCCCTCCCTCCAGCACTCCCCATCCTAACTCAAATCCTCCCACAATCATTGCTTCTAGCACAACCCCCCCTTTCAAAAACCCCCTTCTTACACAAATATCCCCCCCAAAATCCCCCCTCCTAGCACAAATGTGGCCTGTGCCCCCCCCCCCCCTTCCCCATCACCTCTCCCTACTGTCTGTATACAGGAGATGAAACAAAACCCTGAGATCAGGACTGTGCAGGGTTTGCTTACCACCCCCTATCCACAATTTCTGCTGCCAGGACAGCAGGAGTCTGGGGAGGATAAAAGGGGTGGTAATCAAACCCTGTACAATCAGGTCTACGTTTGTTCTAGTTTTTTTAAAATCAGAAATATTATGTATTAATGTTTAAGGCATACAAAGAACAGAATATAGTACCATATATAAAACAGTAAGAAAGAATCATCCATTAACAAAAAAGAACAAAAGTAAGAAAAGAAAATTTCCAGTGTTACCCAGTTTTCCAAGGAACAAATAAATATAACAAAATTGTGGTATTATTATGCAGTAAAGTCATATGCGGAACCCCACACACACACAGAGCAGCAGAACTTCCTCTCCAGCAGTGGACCAGTGGAAAATAGAGCATATACTGTAGATCTTCCTACTTGATAATCTAGGTGAACCTGGGCAGGTTGTAAAAAAGCAGCAGGCAAAGTACATCATGAAAGGATAATTACAACAGTCTATGCATTATCAAATCAAATGGGGCTAGACCCAGAGTGACCAACCATGCTTCCCAAAGTTTCTCAAATTTACCTGGGTACCCACGATGTTGGTAAATTAAATGAACGTATCGTAAGATGGTTCCCATATTCTGTCTCCAACCCTCCATAGCAGGGGGAGTTTCTGATTTCCAACGCACAAGAATAGCCTTGCGTGCCTGGAACATGGCCTTAGAGAGGGCTTCCAGTATAAATGTATCTTGGGTAACATTATCTAAAATACCCAAAAGGCATTGTTTAGGGTCTAAAATTAGGTTAGTTTGAAACACTAAATTAAGAGTGTTGACCACTTTTTCCCAATATCGATGAAGTTTTGGGCACTGCCATAGCATGTGAATAAGATCCCCATGATCCCGCTTACATCTACCACAAAGAGGTTCCTGGCATAGCCCCATCGTACACATTTTAGCTGGTGTATAATGAGCCCTAATGAGCAGTAGATATCTGTGACATAAAACCTGCCTGATCAGGGCTCAGTACTGTGGTGATGATTTTATTTAATCTGAGTGCTAATACTTTGGCTAGGATCGTAACATTAGATTGTAACAAAGAGACAGGTCTATAGGAATTGGGATCAGTGGTCACCTTGTCTGGCTTCAGCAGCAGTACTACTGTTGCCCTGGTCATGGAGGCTGGTAAAGTGCGTCTGTCATAGGCTTCCTGAAGCACTGGTAATAGTCGTGGCAACATGGAATCAGCATATATCTTATAGACCTCCATCAGGAGACCATCCTCCCCCAGAGCTTTATTATTGGGGAACAGAGTGGTCGCCTTGGCAAGCTCTTCTATTGTAATATGTGAGTCCAGGAGTAGTTTATGGGCTGGAGAGAGTTTAGGTAAAGGGGTATCCCAAACATATTCACCTAGGGCCTCAAATGTGTATGAGGATTTAGATGAGTAGAGGTCCATATAATAATGATCTAGCTCCTCCATAATAGCCAAGGGAGTATTCAATAGTTTATCCGTTGGTAGTACTGAGCGCTGAGTCTGGATTAAGTTGGCTAACAATTGGGCAGTCTGCTCACCTTTCTCATAGAATGTTTGTTTAGCAAAGAAACGCCTCTTCTCCGCCTGCGAGCTGGTCAGGCGAAGAAGCACCTCCTGTGCTGATAACCATGCCTGTTTGCTGGACTCAGTTGGGTAATCTATATATATAAAAACTCCAATAGTTGTGCCTGTTGGGTAAACTGGGCCTCGTGCATCTTCGTCTTCATTGGCATGAAGATCATTATGATGGAAAAATTATCAATCTGTTGTGCTACCGTGTTATGGGAAGGGAGAGTTGACTCAGGTTTAATATGTAATTTGACCACTAATGGTGACACTTCTAGGGCTATAAGTAATTGTTTTAATTAGGAAACTGCTAATGAATTTCCAACACATAAGTCTATGCTAGAAAGCGTGCTATGGCTTTTGGGGAAGCAGGAGAACTGACGGGAAGTGGGGCAACGCATTCGCCAGCAATCCACCCAATCTACCTCAGTCAAAAATCAACCAAGGGCAGTCCCTCTAGCCCGGGAACCTGCGACAGCCAGAAGGGGGGCTTATCCAAAGGGGGATCCAGATACCCATTAAAGTCCACCAGCACAAACAATGGCACATTAGGCTTATCAAGCAAAAATTCAAAGTGTCTCAAGATATTAATTGAAAAGGGTGGAGGTATATAAACAACTGCTAAGACACAGGTAACAGAGTATAGTTTACAAAACAGGAATACAAATCTGCCTTCGGCATCAGTTTCACTCACCAGCTCCCGGTAAGGTATGGCTTTATGTATCAATACACACACCCCAGGTGAATAGGTGGTGTGGGTGGAGTGATACCCAGGAAAACCATTCCATAGACAGGGTGTCCCTTGTGAGATGGGTCTCCTATAGGCCACAGATAGCAGGCTGATGTTTACATGGTACTGTAGATACCATCATCTTCAGTGGGTCAATGAGGCCTCTAGTGTTCCATGAGACCAAAGGGAGGTCTTCCATAAATAGAGTAGAAGTAGTAGTGTTAGGATATCTCTAGGAAAGAGAAGCTCAGTATAAGAAGCTCCACTGCCCCCTCATAACAGTCAGAAAGACCATGTTCTATATTGCAGGGCACCGAACAGCTTGCAAAAGAAAAAAGGTAGTTAAGATGGCCAACACTGGAAAAAATGGTTTGAAATTCCATTCCGAACAGTGGCAGAATGGTGCCTAACAAAACAAATCCAAGAAACATTTGGTGAACTGAGTGTTCTCTTACCCGGTGGGCCAGTGTGCTGACACCCAGGTGTGAGTGGATTGAATCGCATATTGTTAACTGCCATTCAGATACTAGTGCTATTATTCAATTATTACACCAAACGTGAGTAGAGCTCGATATTGTGGCAGTCTAAAAAAATAACTTCCCAGTGAGGAATGAACAAGGCATATCAGGCATCCCAGATTATCAAAGAAGTTATGGCAGCAAGAGTTAATCAGCTGGATTGTGTGGACAATGGTGCAGTTGAGCTTCATGCGTGTCCACCCAATCTGAGGCTGCGGCAGCAGAATCAAAGAAGCGTGACTGATTATTGGCAATGATTTTCAGGCGAGCAGGGTACAGCATCGCATATGTCAGTTGCAGGGTCCGGAGGCGACCTTTAACCTCAAGAAATTTAGCTCTCTTACACTGCACCTCCGCTGAGAAGTCAGGGTAGAAAGAAACTTTAGCACCATTGAATTGAATGTTGGAAATCTCCCTAGCCAGTCGTAGTATGATCTCTTTGTAATTGGGCAGACGTGCCAAAACAGGTGTGGGCGGCTCTCCAGAAGCCAAGGGGTGAGTAGAGGTGCGATGTACCCTTTCTACTGCAAACAGAGGAGTAAATGCTTCTTTGCCAAAAATCTCAATTAGCCAGGTTTCGATTAATTGTGTTGGGCTACTTCCCTCAGTGCGTTCTGGAAGGTCTACAATACGTACGTTATTGCGTCACAGGCGGTTTTCAAGATCATCCATTCTGACATTGTTAGTCTTAGATAATTGTGCTGTAGAGCGGGTATCAAGCTTATCTTCCAGGTCACTTATGCGACTCTCCACAGCTGTGGTCCTTTCTCTTATTTTTTGGATGTCATGTCTGAGAAGGTTCACTTCTTCTTTCAAGCCCCCTACTTGCTCTTTCACAGAGTGTACCGATGCAGTACAGTGCCGCACAGCCTTATGGATATCCACTAAGTTGACTGCTCTTGTTCAGTGTGATCAGTGTCCCTCTCTGTACATTGCTCAGCCTGCATGTCCTCAGGCTGCAGCTGTAATGGAGTAGTAGGCCGCACAGGGGGAGAAAGGGTGGGGGCTGCCTGAGTGTCTGAGTCTAGGGATCCTGTGATCTTCTGAGTGTAATAAAGCATGTCCCGGGAGCCCTCCTTCCCCACAGGATGGCTTGTCTTACCAGACCTTCCAGCAGCCTCCTTCATCTTGTCACCACCTCCTCTAGGAGCAGGTTGGGGCTGTGGAGTAGAGTCACCATGTTGGAAGTCCGTGCCAGCCGATTCTTCTTGGTTTTTACAGGTCATCATTGTACGTAAAGGCTCACCCCAAGTATGTAGAGGTGCCCCAGACCAGGACCGCACTGCAGGAGCAACAGGAGCCACAAAAATATCTCTGGTACAGGATCGGTGATGGGATCAGTAGCGGGAGCTCTGTGAAGCACAGCCGCTCACATGCCCTGCTTGGCCAAGCCCTCGTTTTTTCTACTTTAACTCCTGTATACAGACAGAAGGGAGAGAGCACAGCCTGCACCTCCTCCCAGCTCTCTTCTCCTCTCCCCTGCTGTCTATACTCCTGTCAGAGAAGATGTGTGGGCACCCCACATGTCCTTAGCAACTGGTGATGTCATTGGTTGGTAGGAAGTGTGTTATGATCCGCCAGGTGGTGCCTCAGGCTGCCAACTGACAGACCTACTCAGAGCGTGGGGTCTAAGCCCGGGCTGTGCTTTCACCAGAGCCCCTGATGGTGGGGATGGACTTGAAACAGTCCCGGGCCAGGTCACGACCTCCGAGCAGGCCCGCCAGTGGCTGAGGAGACCCTTGGGGACAGGTACCGGGAGAGCCAGATATGAAGAGGATGGCGGCCCCAGCAGGGTAGTAACGGATCGTGGCCCGTGAGGGTAAGCGGGGTACAGAATCGGTAGGCGAGAGTAGTCGGGTCACACGCAGGGTCAGCAGGGAAGTCAATCCGTAGAATGGTCAGGGCAATCCGGGTCAACCGCAGGAGCAGGCAGAATAGTCAGGACAATCCGGGTCAAACGCAGGAGCAGGCAGAGTAGTCAGGACAATCCGGGTCAAACGCAGGAGCAGGCAGAATAGTCAGGGTCAATCAGGGTCACAGGATAGGTGCAGGAACTCAGGATCACAGAAGACCTTGCGGCAATCTGTGACAGTGCAGGGCATCTTTAAATAGTGCGCCCTGCACTGTCATTGGCCGGCTAGGACGCGCCCCCGGCTGTCATTGGACGCCTGAGGCGTGCCCGCGGCTCCTACTGCGCATGCGCGGCGTCCTGTCAGCCGCGGCTCGCCGGGACCTAGTGCCCGTGTCCCGGCGCGATCCGCCGCCACTGCGCATGCGCGAGGGACGGAGCCGCGATTGCGGACCCTGGAGCCGTGGTCCCTGACATTGCCCCCCCCAATGGGCACCCTCCGGGAGCCCCACTGATCTCTCCACCGCGGGTGAGCACGAAAAAACTCCCGGATGAGCCTGGGCGCGTGGACGTTCTGGGCGGGTTCCCATGAGTTCTCCTCAGGGCCATACCCCTTCCATTTTATCAGGAACTGTGTCTGGCCCCCCCTCCTTCGGCAACTGAGGATAGTCTCCACTTCAAATTCCTCCTGGTCACATATAGTGACTGCCTCGGGAGGTCTGGATTCACGGTCCGGGAAGGGATCCGGTCTGGATGGCTTCAGGAGAGATACATGGAAGACAGGATGTATCTTGAAGGTCTGCGGAAGCTCGAGCTCGTAGGCCACCTCGTTAACCACTCGTTTTACCGGAAAGGGGCCGATGAACTTGGGTCCCAGCTTCCTTGAAGGACATAGCATCTTCAAGTTGGTGGTTGCTAGCCAAACCTGATCCCCTGGTTGAAGCAGTAATTCTCCTCTTCTCTTTCTGTCGAATGCCCTCTTACTGTCCTCCTGGGCTTTAGCGATGGCTTCCTGAATTGTCTTGTTATTGACAGAAAAGAAGTTCAAGATGTCTTGAGAAGCTGGTACCGGATTCTCAGGCATCAGATCAGGGAGAAATGTGGGATGATACCCATAATTGGAAAAGAACGGGGATTGACCCGTGGCTGAGTGACTCGAGTTGTTGTACGCGAATTCCGCGGAAGGCAGCAATGACAGCCAGTCGTCCTGAAGGTAGGATGTGTAGCACCGTAAGTACTGTTCCAGCGTCTGGTTTGTTCTTTCAGTTTGGCCGTTGGTCTGTGGATGGTAGGCGGATGAATGCGACAGCTTGATTCCCAGAGATTTACATAAGGCGTTCCAGAACCTGGAGGTAAATTGGACCCCCCGATCTGATACTATATCTTCGCGAACACCATGAAGCCTAACCACTTCCTTGATGAAGATCCGTGCCGTTTCCGGTGCTGATGGGGTCTTCTCCAGGGGCACGAAATGTGCCATCTTTGAGAAGCGGTCAACGATCACCATTATTGCAGTGTAGCCCTGGGATGGTGGAAGTTCGACCACGAAATCCATGGCTATCATTTGCCAAGCCCGCTTGGGTATGGGTAACGGACGTAACAATCCCCATGCCCTGCTCCTGGAGGGCTTGTTCCTTTGACAGGTGGAACACGTTCGGACGTACTGCTCACAATCCTTGATCATGTCTGGCCACCAGAACGAGCGCCGTAGCAGATCCAGCGTCTTCGTTACCCCGAAGTGGCCCACCATAGGATGGTCGTGGCAGTGCCCTAGGACCAGGGTTCGCACTTCTTCTGGGACCATGATCCGGTCTTCCTTCCAAATTAGCCCACCGTGGCTCTGGAGGGGTGATTCTGACGGAACTGGTAGTCCTACAGAAGCATCAAGAAGTCGAGAGCGAAGTTCCGTTTGTAGAGCGAGGAAACTCCCAGAAGGTAAGATGGTGTCAGGTAGCACAGCGTCGTCGGGGTCCTCAAACATGCGGGACAGAGCGTCTGGCTTAGTGTTCTTAGTACCGGGTCGGTACGTTATATGGAATGAGAATCGAGAGAAGAAAAGCGCCCATCTCGCTTGGCGAGGTCTCAGTCGTTTTGCCGTTCTCAAATATTCAAGGTTTTTGTGATCTGTGAATATTAGGATTGGGTGTGTGGCTCCTTCCAGTAAATACCTCCATTCTTCAAGAGCAGTTTTAATGGCCAGGAGCTCCCGATCTCCAATGTCGTAGTTGCGTTCCGCTGGAGTCAATTTCCTGGAGAAGAACGCCACAGGGTGCAGAAGTTCCTTGGTACCATTCCTTTGGGACAAAACCGCCCCTACAGCATTTTCGGAGGCGTCCACTTCCAACACATATGGGAGAGAAGCATCTGGATGGCAGAGAATGGGAGCAGAGGTGAACAATTCTTTGAGCTTTTCGAAGGCTGTCTGCGCTTCGGGAGTCCACTTAAAGCGGACCCCTTGTTTCGTCAGTTGCGTGATCGGGGAGACCAGACCGGAGAAGTTCCTAATAAACTTCCTGTAAAAGTTGGAAAAACCGATGAAACGCTGTACCCCCTTTTTGTCGGCGGGTATTGGCCAATCTAAGATCGCCGTGACTTTCTGGGGATCCATCGCGACCCCCGCGGAAGAGAGAACCAGTCCCAAGAATGTGGTTTCGTGCTGTTCGAAACAGCACTTTTCTGCCTTTGCGTATAGCCCGTGTTGACGCAACCGTTCTAATACCCGTATCACATGACCCCGATGAACCTCCAGTGAAGGGGAAAAAATTAAGATGTCATCCAAATAAACCACCACAAAAATATCAAGAAGGTCACGAAAAACATCATTGATAAAGTGCTGAAAGGTCGCCGTGCATTACAGAGCCCGAACGGCATCACCAAGTACTCGTAGTGACCGAATCTTGTACGGAACGCCGTCTTCCACTCATCCCCCTCCCTGATACGGACAAGGTTATAGGCCCCCCGCAGGTCTAATTTAGTGAATATCGTTGCCGATCTCAATCTCTGGAGGAGCTCGGGGACTAGGGGTAAAGGATAACGATTCTTCACCGTTATCTTGTTCAGGTCACGGTAGTCTATGCAGGGCCGTAACGATTTGTCCTTCTTCTCTACGAAGAATAACCCGGCCCCGGCTGGGGATGTGGATGGACGAATAAATCCCTTCCGAAGGTTCTCATCAATGTATTCCCTCAGTACTCCTGATTCTGCTTCGGACAAGGGAAAGATACGGCCGAAAGAGATTTCAGATCCGGGTAGGAGGTCTATGGGGCAGTCGTAGGAACGGTGCGGAGGGAGAACGTCAGCTCCTCGCTTACTAAAGACGTCTAAGAAGTCATGGTAGGCCGGGGGAATAACCTGGGAAAGATCAGTGTCACCATCCAAGCACAGGAGGAACCGGGGAACCACGGATCCTGTGACGTGGCAGTGACTTAAACAGTAGGGTGAGCAAAATTGAACTGTTCCCTTTTCCCAGTCAATCTGGGGGTTATGGGCCCTCAGCCAAGGGAGGCCCAGAATGACTGGAAAAAGGGGGGATGCGATGGCATCCAAACGGAGGAACTCCTGGTGATGGTCTGCCATTGTGGTGAAAATGGGTGGTGTCTCCTGGTCCACCACCCCTGATTTTATACGAGACCCATCTGCCAAGAAGATGTTGAACCCCCTTTCTTTGGTCTGGAGAGGGATTTTTTGCCGGTGGGCAAAAGTCAGATCGATGAAGCAACTACAGGCTCCTGAGTCAACGATTGCGGTCACCGACAATGTTCCTCCGGGGAGCTGTAAAGACACAGGAATGGCCAGGTAACTCGACAGATCATCCCTTCCTGCGGGTAGAGTAAAAGAAACGGGCGTGGACTTACTCATTTTAGCAGGACAGGAGCGCACCTGATGACCAGCTTCCCCGCAGTACAGACATAGGTTCTGTGATAGTCTCCTTTGACGTTCCTCGACCGATAAGTGAGAACGGGCCAATCCCAGCTGCATGGGTTCCGGGTTGTCCCCTGTTTCCGTGCTTCGCGGATGGTTCCCTAGGGTTGGAGCTGTATCTCTGGAAGGAATCCATGCCACCCTTTGACCCTGACTGCTCCTTTCCAGCCGACGCTCCCTTAGTCTACGGTCAATTTGAATGGCCAACTCAATCAGTTTTTCCAGGGAGTCAGGTAGGCCTACTCGCACTAGTTCGTCCTTGAGAGGCTCAGACAGCCCGATGCGGAACTGGTGGCATAAGGCCGCATCGTTCCATCTGGTGTCGCCCATGCAACGCCTAAAATCGGACGCGTATTCTTCGGCTGTCCGGCGGCCCTGCCGCAGGGAGTATAGAGTCGCTTCAGCGGAAGCAGCTCGCTGAGGGTCATCATACAAGACGGCCATGGCCCGAAAGAATTCGGTCACGGATTCAAGATGGGGGTCGTGCTTCTCCATCAGACGGTGAGCCCAATCCTGGGGCTCATCCTGAAGGAGGGAGACTATAAACCCCACCTTGACGGTCTCAGTGGTGAACGTGCGGGGTTGTAAGTCAAAGTATAGGGTGCAGGCGTTCCGGAAGGCCCGGAAGCGGCTCCGATCACCACGGAATCGTTCCGGCAGAGGAACGCGGGGTTCAGGAGCTAGGGATGTGGCAACCGCTCCGGATACCGGGTTAGCGGGAGGTCCTGCAGGTGGAGGACTCTGAGCAGGGGGAGTCAGGGGGGCTATTGACTCCATGCGGTCCTCCAGTCGGGCGCAGCGACTGTGGAAGTTCTGAAAAGCCTGGGTCAAGGTGGCCAGGTGCTGACAAATATCCTCTAGGGACGCCGGTCCACTTCCTGGCTCTGTCATGGCCGCAAGGTACTGTTATGATCCGCCAGGTGGTGCCTCAGGCTGCCAACTGACAGACCTACTCAGAGCGTGGGGTCTAAGCCCGGGCTGTGCTTTCACCAGAGCCCCTGATGGTGGGGATGGACTTGAAACAGTCCCGGGCCAGGTCACGACCTCCGAGCAGGCCCGCCAGTGGCTGAGGAGACCCTTGGGGACAGGTACTGGGAGAGCCAGATATGAAGAGGATGGCGGCCCCAGCAGGGTAGTAACGGATCGTGGCCCGTGAGGGTAAGCGGGGTACAGAATCGGTAGGCGAGAGTAGTCGGGTCACACGCAGGGTCAGCAGGGAAGTCAATCCGTAGAATGGTCAGGGCAATCCGGGTCAACCGCAGGAGCAGGCAGAATAGTCAGGACAATCCGGGTCAAACGCAGGAGCAGGCAGAGTAGTCAGGACAATCTGGGTCAAACGCAGGAGCAGGCAGAATAGTCAGGGTCAATCAGGGTCACAGGATAGGTGCAGGAACTCAGGATCACAGAAGACCTTGCGGCAATCTGTGACAGTGCAGGGCATCTTTAAATAGTGCGCCCTGCACTGTCATTGGCCGGCTAGGACGCGCCCCCAGCTGTCATTGGACGCCTGAGGCGCGCCCGCGGCTCCTACTGCGCGTGCGCGGCGTCCTGTCAGCCGCGGCTTGCCGGGACCTAGTGCCCGTGTCCCAGCGCGATCCGCCGCCACTGCGCATGCGCGAGGGACGGAGCCGCGATCGCGGACCCTGGAGCCGTGGTCCCTGACAAAGTGGGTGGGCAGCCCACACCTTTTTCTCTATATACAGCATAGAGATGATGTCACCACTACTTTTACTAGGTGATATCTGGTTTTCCAAAAATATTTGGTGTGCACAAAGTATTTTTCGAATCATTGTAGATATTAAAGTAATATATATTTACATTAATTTCTGTGCCCATATTCAGTTTTAAGTATAATTTAATACACAAAATGCATGTAAAAATTGTTAATATGTAACCAATGATAACTATAATCTAAAAAGCGTGTTATATAATATAGGTGAAATAAAATAAGAGGGTAATAAAAATATACAAAATTAGTTTGATAGTGGACCACCTGCTTCATTTAATTCATAATGCAAGGCCATTTTTTTTCAATTAAACAATGCATTAACTATTGTATAATAAAATTATAAGAATACCACATGGTAAAACAGCTAACACATGTAGATAAGTTTTTTGAATAGATCTATAAGAATGCGCCTATGCACTAAATCAAAACCTTCTTCATCCCTTTATCCTGTATTGTTTATAAAGATTCTCCACACATTCACTGAACAGTTACCCAAAAATGTTTCTACACTGCATCAACATTCACTGTACACAGCATTGAATATTCACTGGCATAGCATGCACCAGTATACACACACACACACACACACACATATATATATTTATATATTATATACATTATAGTGGGGGACAGAACATGAGACAATACAGCAACAAACAATACACGAGGGGTTCAAGGGCCCTGCATATATATATATAGAAAAAACATGCAATATATGATAGATATGGTTAAAAACCTTTTTGGTCTATGGGTGGTAAAAACTATGTAGATATATTTATATATATAATGTACTTAATTTGGAAGGGTTTGAATAGCAAAAAATGGCCTGGTCATGAAGGTGGACGAAGTCTATTCTTCTGAATATATCTACACAGACATATATATATATATATATATATATATATATATATATATATATATCTGTGTAGATATATTCAGAAGAATAGACTTCGTCCACCTTCATTACCAGGCCATTTTTTGATATTCAGCACTACGCTACTTTAACTGGCAATTGCGTGGTCAAGCAATACTGTACCTAAATTAAATGTAAGTCATTTTCTTCACACAAATAGAGCTTTATTTTGGTGATATTTGGGTTCATTATTATAAAAACAAAAAAGTTTGTACATTTTGAAAAAAAATATTTTACCAACTACTATAAAACATATTTAATTTAAAAAAAATAAAATGTCTTCATAAATGTAGGCCACAATGCATTCTGCTACATGTTTGTGGTAAAGAAATCCCAATAAATATATATTAATTGGTTTGTGTGAAAGTTAGTGACTACAAACGGTGGTATATATACTGGATTTTTTTTTATACCAGTAAGGGCGGCTACTATTAGCAGGACTGTAATAGTGCAGTGGGCAATCTGACACTAAATGACACTTTGTGGGAACTGATTAGCTGACACCAACATCACCAGTGACAATACTACAGTGATCAGGGCTAATAATATACACTGTCACTGTACTAATGACACTGGCTGGGAGGGGGTTAACATATAGGGGCAATCAAGGGGTTTACTGTGTGTCTTAAAAGTCTTAATGTACATACTGTGTGCTGCCTTTACTACAAATCCATTTGTTTCTTTTCCCTGATTAGCAGTGAAAATAAACTAAGCAATCACTCCCACTGTATAGAGCCCTGTGTTGTTTGTCAACACAGGGCTCTAGGCTGTAATTTGACACAGCTGATCAGCAGGTCCCAGCCATAAAACATTTGCGGGATCTAATGACGAACTCCTGCTGTGTCAAACCACAGGGGAGTAGGTCGGCGGGGCGTGCACACGTGCCCAAAACCTGGAAACAGGCAGCAACGTACCAGTACATTGCAGTGCCTGTAGCTGCCGCCCCACCGCAGTATACATTATGTGGCGGGTCGATAAGCAGTTAAAGGTGTTCAAGCACTGCATGTTGACTGTACAACTCAGTTCATGCAGAGAATTTTACCTCCTTGATCCCCATTAGTTCTCACAATGGCAGGAAAAACACATAATCCTTAAAGTCTGTTTCACCTCCACGCTGCAGTCAAACTGCATTTTCTGAAGCTGGACCTACCTACTTTGTAAAAAAATTCTCCGGCTGCAGGACTTTGCCTGAGTCCCAATATACTAAGCTATGTACAAACACTGGATTCCTCTGTAATAGCTGGATGATTTGGTGGGCGTTTATTCAATTATAAAAGAACAGTGAATATCCAGCAGTACAAAACATCTTTACTTACTAATAAAATTTGAGGACTTCATATTTTGGATATATTAACTGACTTTTTGCTTTCATATATATTCATACTGTATATAATCCCATTGGAGAACTTCATTTTCCATCCTAGACCCCACACAAGAAGTAGAGAATAAATTCCCAGACAGGAACACTAATAGCAATAAAATTGGGAAAGAGGTTTTAACTCTTCTATACTCTATGCCAAAAAAAAACTAAAATATTAATACTGAAATAGATAAAAAGTAGTATATGTTGCAAACTATACACCTTTATTAATACTTTAAAATGTAATATTATAAATAATAATTTTCAAATAAAACTACATAAAAACAGAAACATAGGCACACACTGAGAAGGGTCGACTTCTGTTCTGGTAAAATAATAGAAATGAGAAACCACCATAAAACTTTCTCCTGTGTAAATTAAATGGTTCTGCTGCATTAACTTCATAAAACCATAATCCTCTCCTCCATAAACTATTACATGCACTGCAACATATCTGATTTATGAGGTGTAGAATCGATGGGAAAAAAATTAATGCTTCAAAAACATATTAAAGACATTATTGAACAGATTTTAATTGAGATTTGATTTCAATGCCCCTTATCCAAATGATTAATAGATCTTGCCCCTCGACTTATACCTGCAGAGGAGAGAGTCTTTAATATGACAATTAAGTATCTGTCTTTGCGTTTTATGTAGCTATTCTCCCCAGATCACTTCATCAGTACAGTGTGGCTTTTGAGCAGATTAAATTGAGACTCAATTTTCTCTATTTTCCAGCACTTACTTATGTTTTATGACAAGCAGTAAATCAATTTTATGCTATTATTGATTTTTTCTTAAATGGACACAAACCATTTCGCCTTTTGCCCTTCTTTTATGCTTTTCTTTCCCTTTTTTCACTGTAGCCCTGATATACAGCCAGCAGAGGAATTTTCAACAATATCCTGACATTTCTGCAGGTTGGCCAGACCAATCTTCTTTTTATCACATCAAAACTGGCAGTCTTAACTTGAATTCCATCACTATTAAGAAAAGAACAGAAGAGAAAGCGGAAAGAAAGAATAGGGGAGAAGAAAAATATAACTGTTAAGCTAAATAGATGACTCCACATAGTATATAAAATCATGTATAGCACATTGACTAAGAATTTGTTCAAGTATAATTTTTAAAAAGTGCCTCCTTTATTTAGTTATAGGTCACGTTTTAATGACATTGTACACTTGCACGGCTGGATGAATTGAATTCTAGCTTAGACTACAGTGGTGAAAAAAAAACGGTTTGAATACATAATTATATTCTACTGTTAAATGCCACTAGTGCAATGAAAATATGAAATATACACCAATCCTGTATTCTGAATGGTATCAGGGAACTGCTGAAGACTGGGGAGCATCTCATCTAAACCATTATTTTAAGGACATATCTGAAATGTATAATTAGTAGTAGTATCAGTATTATTATTTTATTTTTTTCAATGTCTTAAAGCAGGCACAGTGGGATTCCTTAACTAAAGTCTAATAGGCTGTTTACTTTTGCAAGAGATGTTTATCTTAGCTTAGTAAATGTGGTGAAAATTCCCTTTTCAAAAAGCACCTGATCGAAGTCAAGGAAAAAAAATAGGATTTTTGCTTGCACATAATTGGATAATGGAAGTCAGTAGAGCCTCACCCCATTCGCTATCTCGCCCATTTTCTTTAATAAATCAAGACCAGTGTGCCTAGAAGCAAACCAATACACTCATTACAATATGTAAAATGATGCATCCCATTAAAAAATTAAAAAATAATTAATATGATGAACTGTCAAGATTTAGGCCATAATAGGCTACTGAGAAAGAAAAAAAGAGTTATTTGATTCATTAGAAGTTGTTGTTATTGCTCATAAATGTTTGCCAAATTTCTGGAAAATTTTAGCATGATCTGGCCACCCCTTTCCAATGTAGCTAAAAGAGAGACGAAAACTGTTAAATGCATTTATTCTTTCACTTCATGGGACAAGCCAAGAGAAACAGTTGTGGAACCTGGCACTATCAAGTCCAGACAGTAATCTTCCCAGATGCCTTTCACAACGAGACATCTGCCGATCTATAGCCAGATTAAACCATCGATCAAAGAAATCTCCAAATAGGAGTAGTCCCCCTTTCCAAAAAAACCCCACAAAAAAACAGTACCTCCTCTGCACATACTTCCAAATTAAATAACAAATCATACACAGGAAGCTTTGAAAAAGATCTAAGCAGGTATGACCATCTTTCTGTGGGCAAAATGAAATATTCTCCTGCTTATAGTGAGGATAAAAGAGAATGCTCTGCTTGTTGTTCACCATGTATGCTCTTTGAGCATATTACATTTATAACATTTGCCCAGTTCACAGCAGATAAAATTAAAAGGCAAACTGTTTTTGTATGGAAGGTGCACAAGCCAACTCACAACATTATAAAAGCCCTCTAGGCAACCTTTGATGGCAGCCTATAAGTACCACATTAAACGGGTGTCATTTTTTTTTTCTCCATAGCAATGTCTTTTGCTATCTGGCGACCCAGGGAAAATCAGTGCTGGACAAAATTCCAGCATACTTGAGTGACAAAAGCAGAGAATGACTTTCATGGAAGTCAGCTGTCACACTTGCACTTTGGTTCTTCAAAGAGGTTACAGTAAAACACCTTAACATAGCTCACAAAATTGGAGAGGGAGGGACCACCTTCAGAGTACAGCTGGAATTGTAAGCTGTCTGCCTCTGCTGTTAGAAATATGTGGAGAAATTACCTATCATTCCCTGCAGAGACATCTAGAAACCATCCCAGTCCTGCTTTTTAGTTTGGTGATAATATGCTCCTATCAGTTTTAATAGGTCCATGCTGGATTCAGAAGGTATTATGGATTGTACAGCAAGCATATTGTCATTAAATTAAATTTTCAGAACATTCCCCAGCTCATCACAAATACCACAGAGAGTAATCATAATCGGTTCTGAACACATGTGTAATTGCCTTCAGCTGGCGTTTTTTACAGTTGACATTGTTCAGCAGTGATAAGGTGATTGGTGATTTGAATACACAGCTTGTTTCATAGCTGCCGTAATTGAAATATGGTATGTGTGAATGGAAGATTACATTAAGACTTAGGATAATCACCTGACATGAGAGTAATTGAGTCTACAATCTGCCACTGAGTCTCTCAGGGAGGGCTGAAATGAAAAGAAGACATTAGTAGATTATACCACTGCTGGCTCTGCTCTGTGCTAGAGTGCCAGGTTGGCATTCCAGTACTGCAGGCTATGTGTGGATGCCGTCTAGGGCACCATAAATGAAAAGAAAAGAGAGAAAAAAAACAGTTGATAAGAAAAGTTTAACTTTACCCCAGGGACAATGGGGTCTGTGGAACTGTGTGCTGCTTAGACTAATTTTATCATATTTGGCACATTTTCTACAGTTGCATAAAAGTGTACCGATATTTTTAGCTTTGGTATTTGGAGGTAAATTCTTTTTTGTAGCAGTTATTATTATTATTATTATTTATTTTTATTTCAGTACATACATTATAATGAATCTGTTCTTCACATCTTCATTTTGCATGCTAACTTACTGTACTTAAAGCTGAATTTCAAACAAACAAAAACAAAAAGGACAAAAAGATTACATGATTAAATTATTGTAATTGTGTAGTATTCGTTAAACAAAAATAGTTTATTTTTAAATGCAACTAGTGTACATGCCTAAATATATTCATAGCTGCCTCTTGTAGTTCCTTGTACAACAGATCTCTAAGAGACTAAAAGAATGTGGTATCAGCACTCTGTGCCAACGGGACTCTACTGTATACACATGTGCTGATAAAAAGAGCGGTACAAGTTAATCGAAGGATGACCTCACCAGTGTATTGCTGCTCCTTCATTACCCAATCAGAGGGCTCAGTGTATGTTTTGCCATTGATTTTGGCTGTGACCATGGCAGTTGACATTCCAAATATGCTGTTTTGAGGGAATGTATAGACAAAAAACGTTCTGAACAAAATTACAAATTCTTTTGGATAGTAGAATGATTTATATTTATTTTAATTATAAATAAGTTTTAACCCATAGCAATAAATCATTATTACTGATCTGAATACTTTAACCACTTCCTTATAGGGCACTTTTACCCCTCTTCTGCCCAGGCCAATGTTCAGTTTTCAAAACTGTGGCAATTTGAATGGCAATTACGCAGTCATGCAACACTGTACCTAAACTAATTTTTTATCATTTGTTCACACAAATAGAGCTTTCTTTTGGTGGTATTTGATCACCACTGGGTTTTTTATTTTTTGCTAAATAAACAAAAAAAGACCAAAAATTGTGGAAAAAATGCATTTTTATTCGTTTATACAATATATATACTGTTATACAATTTTGCAAATAAATAACCTTTATTCATAAATTTAGGTCAAAATGTATTGGTGAAAATAACCCAAATTATTTATTATTTATTATTTATTCAGTAGGAAAGTTATAGAGTCCACAAACCATGGTATATATCTGATAATCGATCAATCCTGCTGTACTTATGGCCTGTCTCATTTCTTGAGGCCAAAAAATGTCAGGACAGTGCAGATATCCCTTTTTGGAAAGTACACAGTCTGAGGAAAAAGGCATGGCGAGGTTTTTGATGTCATTTTTTGTCAAAATTTTGTGGAAAATGAAGAAATTTAAAAAAAATGTTCACAATTTTTTTTTCATACTGTCATCGGTTCAGTACAGTGTCATCATATAATTGGTGTGATGGTGATCAGGGACACTGACTGGTGACAGTACAAAAAATATATATATCATTTTATAATATTTTTATTTTTTGTTACATTTGTTTTCTTTTTTTTTTTTTAAATGATTTTTGTTAGCACACTGTGACCAGAGTAACATTGTACTGTTTGGTGAAGTGATCAGTATTTTTTTTTACACATTATGATTGGTCGTAGCAATTAATGTAATTTTTGACATGTCGTTTTGGCTAATCACAGTCCAGTTTCTACCATGTGATCACTGTGACCAATTACAGCTAGCAACACAATTGTATACAATGACTGACATGAAAGGAAGCCATCCATTGTTTACAATTGTCAAATGACCTGCTGTAATTGGTCACAGCGGTCACATGGTTTAGGGAGTGGGCCGGTACACAGATCATCCTTATCAGTCCATCGGACACAGCCAGTCACAGATCTCACTGCAGCGCTGCCCGCAGGTGCGCACAAGGGGGAGATCCAGGAGGAAACCATATGACGTCCACCCAGATTGACGAAAGGGCAGCTCGGCCATCATTTTACTATAGGCCAAGCAAGAAAAGTTTAAGCTAATAAGATTTTTTTAATGAGTTATGCATATCAATAGAGATATGCTACAATCATTGAAATGCATATCAGTGGAGATATACTACAGTGATTGAAATGCATATTAGTGGAAATACACTACAATGACTGAAATGTTTATTAAGTAGGAGTTACAACTTCTTGACCACTAGTGATATACAAGCCCCACCTACATTAAAAACAGCATTTAAAGGTAGTATAAACCAAAGCAATACATTTTAATCAAATGCATCTCACCTGCACATGTGATGGCTGCATTTTTTCCTTTTTTTTTTTGCATGTTTATCCTATCAAGAACAGACTTCATCTTCTAGGGTGAATGCTCACTGTACTGTACTATATCTATGGAGGAGCAGCGTTGTCACTTTAGAGTGGGAAGTATATCAGGGTTACAAAAACCTCCTAGTGAATACCAATATCATGGAGTTCCCTACCCCTAATGAGAGTACCATTATCTCTTCTAGTTAAGCATAGATATTGACAAAAATAAAACTCCACTGTGACTTTAAGGGTGCTCAAAATACCATCCAACAAAAATAAATAAAATTGCAATGTATAGTAATCATTACATTAAAATCAAAGGACTAAAAAGACAAGTGGCTGGTGAAAAGTTAAAATATTCCTAAAATATCCCCTATTTACATATAAAGTCAAAGCAGAGTTTTTCTGTACAAAACCCCTTCAACTCTCCATCTCCATAACATGGGGGAGTGTAGTTCACAGAGGTGGACTTAGCAGCGATTATAATACTGCTTGAGATAACACTGCAAAGTTCACTGGACACAACAGGATTTTATTTTTTGTTTGCCCTTAGAAAATACATTAACACACATTCAATAATATATTTAACATTTAAAAATGGAGCAAAGCACTCTAACGATGATAGAGATGCCTAGCCATCTATTGCTCTGTTGTGTTGCAGGTTTATATTTTGCAAGATTAATTAACATGGTCTAGTCTGCAAGAGATCAGGGATGAGCCAAACTGGCTTAGGTTCAGCTTGTGCAAGGTTCAAAAACGTTTGGATGCTGAACTGAAAACTCATAGTAGTTAATTGGAGCTGAATCAGTAAATTAAAAAAATGCCCATTTTCTTGGCTAATAGGAAAGGAGTGTAAAAATAGCATGGGGGTGGGCACTGCCCTGGGAAATATCTAACAATAAAAAAAAGTTAAGCTCCATTCGGTCCCCCAAGAATTCTTTATGTTTAAGTGGAACTCCAAACAGGACCACATAGCCCCCCCCCCCTAAAAATCCTGCATGCAGTCTGACTGGCCAGGAAGAGGCAAGCATACACCCCCCTCCGGAACCATACAAAGCCGCATGACCTGAACGTGGGGCGACCCAAGCCAGGGAGAACATCTCTGGCAAAGTATTTTGACCCCATGTTGATGAGGACAAGTGTGCCTCCCCTGGTAGGTGGATGTGGAGGTCTGTGGGTATGGGACTTATGGAGATCTGGAAGCCCTCTTTAATAATAAGGGGTCAGCACCAAAATATTTCCCCTATTGTGAATGCTTATGCAGTATATAGTAAACTACTCATTCACAAAAAAATAATTATACTCTACAAATAAAAACACCCAAACTTTTGACAGGTCCTTTATTTAAAACATAAAAATCTCCAAAAATTCCCCTCATTGTAAACACATTGCCAATCATGATGCCCAACACCCACTGACTTGCCAAAAAACAAACCTGACAACCCATCATATGCAACTAATACAGATGGTACTTATAGCTAAATTACAGTTCTCTGAGCTCTCATCAGCTATAAAAGGGAAGAGGATAGTGGTGACGTTATTGACCAAATATGACCATTTTTACATACTGCTATTTTCCCAACTCTCCAATAAACAAATGAGTTTTCCTTACCACCACCTAGCGGCAGAAACGGATATTCACATTTATAGGGAGGTAAGGGATAAAAAGTTCCATTTTAACTCAGAGCTGCTGATAGAAATGACAAAAGGTGAGGTGGAAACCACATAGCAGTGTGTCAGAACCCATATCTGAACCTGCAACTTTTGTTATGTCTGGCAGTATCTTTTGCTGAGCCACCTGAGATGCTAGACAGCTCCTTGCCTGATTCTTTGAACAACCCTGATTTGTGTCTTGTTTCTCTTGAATCTTGTTTCTTTTGTTCCTCCTATGAACTTCCTATTTAACCCATACCTTTGCACTTCCTGTTTTCCTGATTATGGTGCTATCTCCAGCCAACATCTCATTTGTGTCCCTCCTGCTGCTGTCCTTATTTTTGCTACCACTCATCGCCAATCTTTGGCTTGTTCTTCGACTTCTGCTTGATCCCTACCTGCTATATTTGCTACTGACTCCAGGATACTCACTTCCTGGTGGGGTGATCCTGAGGACCACGACCCCATCATAACACTCAGCAAAACCTATCTCCACCTTTAGGAGCTCTGGTCAATGCTGTTAGTTCTTAGACACCACACCTCAGGTGAGCCCTTATCATCCAACAGGGTGACCTGCTTGTATACTTATCCTCCTGGTTCGTAGGAGCCTCTCTACTGCTGTAAGTACTGGTCCCAAAGCCTGACCCCTGACAGTGACACAGTGATTCGTGTTTTAATATTTCTGAATCTCAGTGAAAACTGTGTGGATCCCAAAATTAATACATGTTATCATTTACTGTCCTTGTAACTTAAGGGGGGAGATTTACTAAAACTGAGAATGCAAAATCTGGTGCAGTTCTGCAGAAGTCCTGAGCCATCATATTTCAAATCTTAATGCTGAGGATTTGTACATCTAAGTAAAAGCTGATTCTACAGTTAACATAAAAAAACTAGAAGCAATCCTCCAAGAATGAGTGATTCCCTTTGTTGACCATTTAATGTAAATAAATAGTTGCTTGGTTCTGTTCATACTAGAGGGTGTGTACTATTATTATTATACAGTATTTATATAGCGCCAAAAGGTTTGCTCAGCGCTGTACATTATAGTGGGGGACAGTACATGAGACAATACAGTAACAAAACAGTACACATGGGGTTCAACGCCCCTACTTTTTCGAGCTTACAATCTAGGAGGGAGGGGATAGTGGTACAGGAGAAAATGGATGTGGGGGATGGAGTGGTAGGAGGAGTGGAGGAGATCGGCTGTTAGGGGAGGGTGGGGTAGGCTTCCCTGAAGAGATAGGTGCGCCTAAAGGTGAGGAGGGTAGGTGACAGTCTGATGGAATGGGGTAATGAGTTCCAGAGGATGGGGGGTTAGAAGGCCCTACTCTTTCGAGCTTACAATCTAATAGATGAGAGAAAACAAGGTCCAGGGTGTTCCTGTCGGTGTGGGTGGAGGACTGTGTGTACTGTGTGAGTGCAAAAGAAGAGGTTAAATGGAGGAGTTGGGATTTAGCCGGGTTGTTGACGTTGATAGGGATATTGAAGTCACCAATGATGATGTTGGGTAGCTCAGAGGAGAGGAAGAAGGGTAGCCAGGCGGAAAAGTCGTCGAGGAAGCGGGATATGGGTCCAGGATGTCGATAGATTACTGCAATCCTCAGGGGGGTGGGAGAGAAGAGCCAGATGCAGTGGGCCTCGAAGGAGGAGAAGGATAGAGAGGGGGGGTTTGGGAGGACCTGGAAGGTGCTCAGCGGTGACAAGAGCATGCCAACCCCACCACCACTACGACCGTTCGGTCTGGGTGAATAGTACCAGACGAGACCTCCATAGGAGAGTGCCGCAGGGGAGGTGGAGTCAGTGGCTTGGATCCAGGTTTCAGTGACCGCTAGGAGGTTGAGGGAGTGGGAGATAAAGAGGTCATGGATGGCAGTGAGCTTGTTGCAAACCAATCGGGCGTTCAGGAGTGCAACCGAGAGTGGAGGGGTGGATGCGGGGAGGAGGGGGACAGGTATAAGGTTGAGGGGGTTGCGGCGGTTTGTGGGAGTAGGAGGGTGCCTAGTGGGTGAGTGAGGTGGTCAGGGGCCAGGGTTCGGGGAGATGTCCCCGGTGGTTAGGAGAAGAAGAAGGGTGAGAAAGGTGGCATGGGAGCGGGATGTGCAAGAGCGTGTGGGTCTGTTAGTGGTGACGTGTGGGTCGGTGGGAGAGTGGAGTATCAGGAGGAGGTGGTGAGAGCCGTAGTGGGGAGATGGAAGTAGTGAGGGTGCGATGTATAGTTGTTTTGGGGGAGTAGGGGGGTAGAAGGAGGAGATTTTGGGAATGGAGGAGAGGAGTACAAGGAGGAGGAGTACAGGTGGCATATTAAGAGGGCGAGTGAAGCGCTGGTCAATTGAGGGAGGTGAAAGGTTTCACATCAGGGCGTATTCATGCGGAGAGTCTGTCACGCAGTGGCAGAGGCTGAGTCGGGTCTCGTAGGCCGGGTTCATCTGTGGGAGGAGAGGGAGAGTGGTGGGCAGCTGGGTCAACTGCTGGCTAGTCACGGCGGTCTGTGGGCCGGCATCTGTAGGTGCTGTGGGCCGGCATCTGTAGGTGCTGTGGCCCGGCGTCTGGAGGTGCTGTAGGGCACGGCGTCTGGAGGTGCTGTAGGGCACGGGGTCTGGAGGTGCTGTAAGGCCGACGTCTGGAGGTGCTGTAAGGCCAACGTCTGGAGGTGCTGTAGGCTAGGCGGTGGTAGGTGCTGTAGGGCCCGGCGTCTGTGGGTGTTGTGGGCCGGCGCTTGTAGGTGCTCTGGGCCAGCGCCTGTGGATGCTATAGGTTACAATCATAAGTGGATGATGTAGAAGTCAGGTCTCTTTTAAGGTCTGATTATCACTACTGCAGTGCATTTACCTTTAGAAATCACTGTCCAAGGATGCTTAATATGCTTGGACTGAGCATGGGCATCCCCAGCACTTAAATGCCAGATTTTTTGTGCATATTTATCATATCTTAACAGGAGGCTGTTCCCCACTGAAGGAAAACTAAGGACTGTGCAGCTGTCAAAGTAAGTAGCCAAGGTCATTGCTGTGGGTAACCAGATATGATCATTTAAGCCAAAGGGTTGGGGGCAGGGAAGTAGTCAATACAAATCCAAGCTCAGGGCATTTTAGCAAGATCAGGTCAAGCAAGTAATCAGATCCATTGAGTCTAATTGGTCAGACATATAATTGGGGTATAACAGGCAAAGGCAGCTAACAGGGTCAAGATGGAGTAAGAAAAAAAACAGGAACAGGAAATATAGGAACTTTGCAGGGACAGGTGAGAACAGGACAGAAGATACAGGAAATCAGAATCACAAAGATACATGCCCTAGCAACAGCAAACTGAATGCTACAATAGGCGACTAGGCTACGATGCTGAGGTCATTTATAAGTATAGCAAAAATATTTGAACATTTATTTGTAAAAATGGTAATGTTCAACTCTCTGTAGTATAGAAAATTTCAGTTATGTTTAGTGATCTGCTTTGGAAAACTTTGCTTGAAAAAAATGTCATTTTTTAATTTGGATGATGGTTTTTTTTAAGGGGGAGATATGTAGTTTAGTTTAAATTATATTTGTTTGATTCTAATGTGTGCATATGAATGTCAATTTAAGTTTTTTATTTTATTTTTTACTCAATCTAATAAAAAATCAGAAAGCAAAGAGCATTTATGAGGGCTTTTTTGGCACAATAACAGGTCCAAAATAACGCTCCAGTGGGAAATTAAAACCATGTACAGCCTTAAAAACAAATGAAAACTCTTACCGGTAGTTTTGCTCACCTGTAATCATTAGTTTTAAACATCCATTATCTAACTTGCTCTTCTAATCGCAGGACTGTCTTCCTGTCCTCGATTCTTGACACCACTGCTACTATTTTAAAACAAGTGAATATTGCTGCTGTATATCTAATGTCACTAAGTTCTAAGTGTTTTATTAACATTATATTATCTTACCTTTTTTTTCTATATTCAGCAATGATATTCATAAATACATGTTCTATATATGAACTAAGTTGTCACAAAAATTTATATGTATTTTAACACACATTAGGCAACATGTAATATTATTTTAGCTTAATGTGACTAAGAGCAAAATATTTAAAACCGTTAAAACTTTTTAAAAGTAACCCTGTAGCTTTTCAAAAGAGTGTTCCTATGTGTTCTTATTATCTATATTAGTATAGTATTTATTTATTTTTATTTAATACAGATACTTATATAGCTACATAAATTTATGCAGCGCTTTACATTGGCTAATATAGCTAAAACCAGCATGTGAGTTATCCCAAAAGATGTAATTCAGATCAACTTTGTCTGTAAGATTAAAATAATAGAATGTAATTGCACAACACATACTGTACATTAATTTTAAAAATGAAAATAAACCACTGCGTATATTTTTCTTTTTCTTTTTCATTCTTCATAGTATAGAGTCACCTGTATGGTTTCAGAATTAGGAGCAATATTCCTCAGGCATATTTTCAGTATGCATTGTCTGTTTAAGATATATTTACTGTTACCTAAAGGTTTTGCTGTCTTCCTTTGAGCTGTATATGCTTTAATATCCAAAATGCCCCAAAGTTACTCTCTGGAGACAATATTGTTGATCAATCATTACTGAAGGATGCCTGTCCTAGTTGGCTATATTTGCTCAGTAACTAATAAAGATCAGCCTGTAGTTATTTATATTAGGTTATCATCTCTCTAGGGTGAAGCTTAATCCATTTTGCAATGTTTTTCCCAACAAGACAACATGAGTTTTTCAGTCAGAAAATGAATTAAGTGCATGCTTTCCAAATGTGAAATCTGACATTGTTCTTGTTACAAAAAGCAATTTATTCCCCAAAAGGCTTACACTTCAAAGGTTATATAAAAGCTTCAAATACAAATGCTATCCATTTTTCAATTACTGGGTTTCCTAACACTGCTAGCCTTCAAACAGATAAGTAGCGGTATCAGTTTCCTTATTCAACATCTTAAAGGTTTTCAATTTTGCTGTAGAAAGAAAACAAATTTATTGTAATGCATTTGACTTAAGGCATCATTTTCTCATTGATACCCTAGAGTATTGATTACGGCATGTTTTAAAAATGTCTGCAAAAAACATGTCTAAAAAATACAATCATTTTCTAGTCTGTACCTTTTTTTTCTACAGGTAACTTACATTTTTAAGGGGACCAGACATGATTCATATGCAGCTCAGAAATGCATGGTTCTACAAAGTTCTAGTCTTACAGATGTCAGCTTAACATCTGTAAAAACCAATCAAAATGAGCTAATTCAATTAATTTTGAAATAATGGTTGCATGTATAAACACACGGTAGATGGGTGTCATAGAGGAAGTTCTTGTAATATATAGTAGCTGTTTGGTTGCTGTAACGTCTTCTGAGGTTGATTTGCCATATTGTTGAAGAATATGAATAAGTTCAGTCCTGTAGATGCTTAATAGCCTGTTTATCAATGAAAAGTAGGTAATGAGTGTCATGCACCACAAGAGCAAAAAAAGGACCAAATGCTTCTATGAAACCAGACAGTGGCAGCTAATTAGTGTTGTGTAAGATCTTCCAAGTCTTTTCCATGAGGCATCCCAATTTTTTAAATAGGAAGAACATCAATACAAATAATGATATTGCAGTGATGCACAGTGTCCTACTAATGTAAGCCAGAATAGGACATTTCTGAAAGAAAATTAGCCATTCCCTTGCTAAAGACCCTTTATCCTATAATATTAGTACATAAATGAATTTCAAGATTTTCATTTAGGTCAAAAAAGGTGTGTTATGTGCTGGGTATGGGAAATAGCTTAAAGTGTAGTTCTTTTAAGAACTCCCACGTGGAAGAAAAATATATTTTAAAAATATTCTTTCTAAATATATTGGCATATATTTAAAATACTACAATGTTGGCCTTATTCAATATATTTCAAAAATATATTTCAATATATATATATATATATATATATATATATATATATATATATATATATATATATATATACTGTATGTTGAAATGCAGTTTTTATATATTCGAAATATATGAAAAATATTTTTAAAAATAAATTTTCAAATAAATGTCTTTAAAAATACATTTAATCTACATCTGTGGAATTCATTTACAAATGTATGTAAAAAATATATGTTAAAATGACTTTTTTATATGTTAAAAAATCTAAAGAATATATTTAAAAAATATATATTTTTAAATATATGCCTTTAGAAAATATATTTAAATTTAAATTTTCTAGAATACATGTTAAAATATATTAGCGTGGGCCAATATATTGTAAATGGTTAGGGCATTCCGTGGGCTGTTCCCTTGCCCTACAATGCACTGTGCTCGGACAGTGCATTGTAATTGGCCAAATCTGGTCAGGTGCAATGCTCTGATAATCACAGCACACAATGATGTTACATGTGTGCGGGTCCTGCCCACAGACACCCACAACCACCAGCCACGGTTGTGGGAAAGAGGCCCTTTTCTCCATCAGCATGGGGACAAGGTGCTTTTGGGGGGAGCCCCCCTGCCCCAAAGCACCCCCCCCATGTTGAGGGCATGTGGCCTGGTATAGTTCTGAAGCGGGGTTGCTCGCTTGTCCCCCCCCTTTCCTAATCTGCCGGGCTGCATGCTCGAATAAGGGTCTGGTATGGATTTTGAGGGGAACCCCCACGCCAACATTTAACAAAAAAATGACCCAAAGGACCAAAACCCCACTGACAGCTGAAATATTAAAGTATTTTTCACTACTAAAATACCGAAATGACTTAATAAACTAACTCATGTGGTATTTTAGTAGGTTTTTTTTTAGAAATGCTGTGGGATATCTTAAGACATACTCGGATATGGTAAGATACCGCTTATTGAGTTGTCCCGGTTCAAAGTTCGGAGTTGAACTCTTGTTAGGTTTGAATGTTCGACCGCAAACAGAATAGGGGGGTGTCCATCACTAGTCAAAATCACCTCACACCAAAATTTCTTCACACTAGGGATAAGCTAGGGATCAACCATGAGTTTGACGTAACCCCAAGCTGTTCACAGTTTGCAGAATGGATGATTTAAACGGCCAGATTCAGCCGCATACATGAAGCTGCTGCAGGCAAAAGTAATTACTTTAGCAGCTTCCGGATTCTGATAAGCCCCCTCCCGTCACCTACCTCTACATCCCACTGGATGAACTTTAAGGTCTGCAAACAGCAAATAATTTGAGTTCAGATCAAACCTGAACCTAAATCTCCTCTGTAATCTAAACCTGAATTTAGGGGCAAATCCCAATAAAACTTAGTGTGTGAATCTTGTTAATAAAATGTGGCCATTTTTAGGGCTGACTACTTTGACCTCTATAAAAAAAAGGCAGTGGAAATAGGGCACTGCAACGAGAGACCTGTATCACAGAAACTGGCATCTCATTATTGGCTATGGAATTGTTTTTATTTCTTTTACAATTAGCTTGCTTTACATACTCCAGCAGCACCCCAATCTGATTCATTTTAGTAAAAAGAAATAAAAAACAACTTTTGCAGGTAGTTGACACATTAAATGAAGATCCATAAAGCTTCATTCGCCCATCAAAGTGAAAATTGCTGCTTAAACTACAGGAAGCAAAAATATGTGTCATTAACCTCTTGCCGACCGCGCATAGCCGAATGACGGCTTCACCGCGGCCGGCCAGTTCTGAGTGGACGTCATATGACGTCCTCCCAGAACGCGCTCTCCTGCGCGCCCCAGGGGGCGCGCACCCGGCGATCTCCGTGATCGCTGTGTCCTACGGACACAGCTGATCACGTGATGTGGTGAAAGGCCGATCCCACCGGTCTTTTACCACGTGATCAGCTGTGTCCAATGACACGCTGATCACAGGGAAATGCAAGTGCCGGTTCTCGGCTGCACTTTCCTCACGCTGTCAGATCGTGAGGAAAGTACTGCCGAGAACCGGCAGTTGTCAGAGCGGGGATCGGCACCGATCATCAGGGCACTAATGATCAGTGCCCTGATGATCGGTGCCCAGCAGTGACACCCGCAAGTTCCGCCCAGCAGTGCGCCCACTAGCCCCGCCCACCCGTTCCCAGCAGTGCCCCCACCTGTGCCCAGCAGTGCCCCCACCTGTGCCCAGCAGTGCACCCACCTGTGCCACTCTGCAGTGCCACCTACCTGTGCCCAGAAGTGCCACCTACATGTGCCCAGCAGTGCCACCCACCTGTGCCCACCCACCTGTGCCCACCAGTGCCACCCACCTGTGCCCACCAGTGCCACCCACCTGTGCCCACCCACCAGTGCTGCCCACCAGTGCCACCCACCAGTGCAGCCCAGCAGTGCTGCCAGTCAGTGCCACCAGTCAGTGCCCAGGGGTTGTGCCAGTCAGTGCCGCCAGTCAGTGCCCAGAAGTGATGCCAGTCAGTGCCGTCTATCAGTACCCATCATCAGTGTCACCTATCAGTGCCGCCTATCAGTGCTGCATATCAGTGCCGCCTATCCGTGACCCCTAATTAGTGCTGTCTATCAGTGCCGCCTATCCGTGCCACCTCATTAGTACTGCCTATCAGTGCCCTTTAGTGCTGCCTATCAGTGCCCATCAGTGCCGCCTATCAGTGCCCATCAGTGCCGCCTCATCAACGCAAATCAGTGAAGGAGAAAAAATACCTGTTTGAAAAATTTTATAAAAGAAACAAATAAACTTTTTTTTTTTTTTCAAATTTTTTGCACTTTTTTTAATTTATAGCGCAAAAAGTAAAGCGCCCAGTGGCGATTAAATACCACCAAAAGAAAGCTCTATTTGTGAGAAAAAAATGATCAAAATTTCATATGGGTACAATGTTGCATGACCGCGCAATTGTCAATCAAAGTGCGGCAGCGCTGAAAGCTGAAAATTGGCCTGGTAAGGAAGGGGGTATAAGTGCCTGGTAGGCAAGTGGTTAATAAGTAGGGTGGCCCTTTAAATCTGCTCCAGCCTCTGTCCAGCTCCTTTAAATCTTTGGCTCAGCCACAGGTGTATCATATTGCTGTATAAATAAAACTCACATACAAGAGCAATAAATAAGGGATCAAATTGTATAGATTGTATATCTATAGTATCTTCCACTGTGATCAAAAGGTATCTACCCAGAAAATGTGTTCCACTTATCACCAGACATAATACAAACTCACCTGAGATATTGCTTCCCAGTAATACCTAGCATATCATGCCAGTTGAAAACATATAAAGTCCCCTTTAAGACAACTCCAGTTTCTGCACATCCCCCACCAGAGCCAAATGCTGTCAAGCAGCTGTACAAAATAAAACTCACACAAAAGAGCAATAAAAAAAGGCACTATAGTGTAGTATACTTTAAAAAAAAGGTGCTCTTTATTCCTCAATTAAATGCTCACCAAAACTAAGTAAAACTGCAGCATTGTGCCATAAACCAACTGACGCAAACAAAAGTAAACCACTCAGCACTTACATCAGCAGCTGCCACTCAGGTTCCAATATGGTGGCGCGACCTCACACACAAAGCTCCACCCAATGCGTTTTATGTCCTTTAGGAGTCTCCTGAGTGCAAATAGGCAGCTGTATCAATTTCATATACTGTTGCTTGGATTAGAGGTTCCTGTAATTAACATCCCTACTATGCTGTTGTGTTTGTTTTTTTGCTCCAGTGTGCATTTTGTTCTGTTGGTTTGTTTGATGCATGTACATATCATTGCTTAACTAGCTTGCTACTATTTTTAATTTTTCTTTACTTCAGACAAAATTTTGACACACGCCTCCTTTAGTGCATGTTATTGAAACAGAAGGCACAAAAGCAAAAAAGCAATATGATTTGGATGCATTGTGCTTACAGTTTGCTGCACATGTTGAACATCAGTGTGTGATTTTATAGATAGGTTGAAGAATCCTAATCACTATGCCTTTATATCTACTTGCCCTTGTAAGCCCCCAATTCAAGTGTATCGTAAGGCTCCATTCACTATTCAGTATCGACCAATTTAAGAAGTGTGGTAAAATATCTCTCAGCAGGCTCCATTCACAAAGCGGTGTCTACCACTTTAAAAATGCAGTAAAATACCACTTAGCAGTTTTCTTAATTTTTTGGGCATTCAAAAAAACGCTACTAAAAAAACCGCACATGGTACTTTTAAGTTTTTTGAGATATTTATTGCATGAAACAGTGCGGTCATTTCCCCAGGTGTTGTCATATCCGGCAAGCAGGACTTCTTTTTCGGTGTACACTTCTCAGAGCCTTGGCAGAAGTGAGCGATGGCAGAGAAGAGCTCAGCAGAAGAGAAGTCAAACATTCTGGATCTGGTAGAGCACATGGTAAGCCTTTTGCAATGGTCTCATTTGTCTTAGCAATTAATGAACTTTCATGTTTGGCCTGTGCCATGTTTTTATCTGTATTTTCTGCCTCATTACTGGTGCATACCTTGATTGTGGCACATTTGTTCTGTATTATATGGCTCATTTATGCATGTTTCAACCCATTTTAGCTATACACGTTTGCTGTGTCCCTCACTGCTTACTGCACATGTTTCATAGTTATTTGCCCAAAAATGCACAGTGTGAATGATCAGCCTTTCTTTCCCATTTGTTTGGACATGTTTGCTGTACAGTTGTTTGCTATGGTTTGGAATAGGAAAAGGAGATAGCCGTCAACTATATGTAATCGTAACAAGAATTTTTCTTTATTTACAGCTCCAAACATCCAATATCGAGGTAGACTTATCAACTGCAGAGGTACATATATACATGCTTTCATATTCTTTTTTATGTTCTCTTTACTGTCAATATACATTTCAATTCAAACATTTTAACAGGTTTTTTTCTCTTGTTCTTAAATGTGCTTCAGTTGTTTTATCTGCTCTTTCCAAGCATTATATTTTTTCCTTTTCTACAGTATGAAAACATGGAGCACAAGTCATCTGCTGCATCTTTAAAGCATCCATGGTCCGATGTATATATGTACTTATTATTCATACCTACACATGCATATGTTCAGAATGTGATACTAACATGTTTTTGTTATGTCCAATGGATTTTACATCCCAAATTGAGCCAGGAGCAAAACAGGAGAATAAGTAAGCATGTTATGGAGGTAAGTTATGATAGCTTCCTTACAATCCTAAAATGCATGTCTTGAAATGCTGTCGAATATACTATGTGACTAATTTTGCTGCAAATATACACCTAGTGTTGTTTGAAGGAATTTCATGTTGAAATAACCATGTTCATTTTCTTTCCTTTGTAGACACCAGGGGCAGACTGACAACTCATGGGGCCCCCGAGCAATAGGGGATCATGGGGCCCCTGTGTCCTTGCCCAAACTAAAAAAAGCCTATGAAAAAGGTACCAGGGGCATCTCATGGGGCCCCCTACTAACCCCGGGCCCTCGGGCAGTGCCCGAGTTTCCAAATGGTCAGTCCGCCCCTGGTAGACACCCAAAATTTTCATCATAGAAACACCCCAGAATGGCTAATTCTCAAAGTAAGCACCTTACTACGTTCTTGTGAAGGTATTTACTCCTGTCCAATCAAACATACTTCACATTTCTCCATTTAACTGTGCAGAATATTGTGATCCTATTGTAGTTTCAGGATGTATTCACCAAAAAATAATGCAGGAAGGATGGGATTGTTAAAACCAGCAAAGTGTATGGTAAACAATAGGTGGTATTTTTACACATCAAATGTAAAGTGAATTATTCAGCAACTTAGAAGTATCTTTGTGTTTTTCATAGTGCCCCAAAGACAATGTTGTCCCAGAAGCAAGCAATCTTGGAATCCACAGGTCACCCACCAAGTTAATGTCCTGTAAATGTCCTGTCTCTCAGCATATCTGCCACTCACAAGTTTCCACCATCTTGGCAAGTGATAAAGCAGATGAGTCCCAAAGGCCCACTACTCAAGAGAAGAAACCGCCATTTAACTCTGAATCAAGTCAACTACATAGATTGCAGTACAGAAGTGGATGATGAGGGTCTAGACCAAACTTATATGCCCTGTGTGGAGGAACCCCTAACTGCCAGCAGTGACTCTTGCCGACAGACCACTCTCTCAAGATCCAAGAAAAGCAGACATCATGTCACAGCGTTAGAAAAGTACTACCGATGACCAGCAAGTGTCACAGAGGACATCTGCACTGATAATCAGGGCACTGATTATCAGTGTAGCCCCAAAAGTGCCCAGCAGTGGCACCCAGTCAGTCAGTGCTGTCAACCAGTGCCACCAGTCAGTGCCACCAGTCAGTGCCCATCATTCCCACCTATCAGTGCCCATCAGTGCTGCCTATAAGTGCCCATTATCGCCGCCTATCCGTGCAGCATCTTTAGTGTATCCTCATCAATTCCCACCAATGCCACCTCATCAGTGCAGCCTGCCAGTGCCCATCAGTGCTACCTATCAGTGCAGCCTCATCAACTCACGTCAGGGAAGGAGAAAATTTACTTGTTTGCTAAATTTTATAATAGAAACAAAGAAAAACTTTTTTTTTCAATTTTTCCTTTATAGTGCAAGTTTTCTTTATAGTGCAAAAAATTAAAAACCCAGTGGCAATTAATACCACCAAAATAAAGCTCTATTTATGTGAAAAAAACAGTGCTGAATGCTGAAAATTGATTGGACAGGAAGGGGGTAAAAGTGCCCAGTAGGCAAGTGGTTAAAGGAACGTGGATGCATGACAACCACCCTTCTTTTTCTCCTGACCCTCCATAGAATGGCATGAAACATCCACAAATTTTCCTTAAAAAGCTCCATTAGGGATGTAGGGGAGAGCAATGCAATGTACAAATGAGGTTAGACTAGCCAAATGCTCATTAGATTGTGAATTGGTGCCAATTTAAAACATTTCTATGCCCTTCCCATTCAGGTGTGATGACCAAAGTCATCATTTCCATCATTACCACATGCCTGGACCACCACTTAATTACTGCATACATTTATTTAATTATTTCCATCTGTGAATTGAGTTTAACGCCTTTTCATGCAGTATTTACCTAGCGTTTTCATTATTTTGTGGTAAATACCACAAAACGGTATAGTGAATTGATAGTTTCAGGATCGCTTGCAATATTTAGAGAAAATGTGTCCAGACACCTAAATACCACATGCAAGATGCTTTGTGAATGTAGCCCTTAGTGGTTTATTCTTGCTGTTGTTCATTTTTTTAGGCAGTCGTGACTTATGTCTCAATTAAGGATGATTTTCAGGTTAACTGATATCGTGGATTCAAGGCAAATCCTGTGGATCCAATATTCACAGTCCCAACAATTGTTTTTTAGAGATTTGCCCAAGATAAAGTTGGTTATGGTTCTTTTTAAACCAAAATGTACTACATGACCTTTAAATTATGGCCAGCGGACTTAAAAGAGCTAATAAGGGGGCTTTTGGATAGGCCAGCCCCCTTACTAGAAAAGGAGGGCACAGAGCAGACTTTGTGATCTTTTTATAAACAATTCACATGTAAACATATATACGTTTATCAGTATTTGCACAGCCGTCAAGAAGAATCCCCATAATGATCATAACATGTTTATTTACTATGATCATCACTCCATCTGATGGCCATAATGCAGTATTTTCCTGCAATACCTCAATAAAAAAATACTGCATTATGGCCACTGTATGGTAAACATGATAATAGGAAATAAAAATATTAGACACATTCTAAAAATTATTTGTGACAGCTGAGTGAATGCTGATACATTCATACAGCATTTTTCAAATAAATAGACCCCATAGTGTCAGTGAATTGGAAACTGTTGTAGGGAAATCTTTTGGTAATCAGCTTCTTTGCATTATTGTTATGCTGATGGTTTTGTTCTTGGTTTCTAGTATATTTATGCCTAGCCATGCTCATTTAACCATTTGCCGCCCGCTAACAGTACCTATACAGCCAGGCCAGGCCAGCTGTGAGCGGCTGGGGCATCATGTGATCCCATCACCAATCATAGCAATCACATGATTACAATGTAAACAAAACGGTCATGAATGGTTTCCATTCATGACATTTTGCTTAGTGTTGTGAAACTGTGATTGGCCCACAGCTTTCACATGGTACTTAGCACCCTTTACCATGTGATTAGCTGTAGCTAATCACAGCATGTCAACAGAAAGCAAGCTGTCATGAATGGAAAGTCATTCATTTAGTCAACTATTGCTTGTAACAGTGATGATCACTATTATGAACAATAAAAAAAAAATCTCTGATCACTCTCCTAGAGTAGTACAGTGACCATAGTGACAATGAGCTACTTTGATAACAGTATGTATTAAAATAGGAAAAAAGGAAAAAAAAGTTTTAGAAATCGAATAAAAAGTTATTTACTTATTTATTTTCACATACTGTCACCAGTCAGTATCCCTGATCACCACCACACCAGTCATAGGATAGTATGTAAAAAAATGAATTTAGTTTATTAATTTTCAAAAAAAATTGTGACAAAAATTAAAATATCAGAAATCTTGCCATGCCTCTTACGCAATACCTGGGACTGTCTACTTTCCAAAACAGGTAGTTTGAGAGTTATTTGTACTGTCCTGGCATTTTAAGGGCCTGAAACAATGAGATTGGCCATCAGTACATCAGGACTGATCAATTTTCAAATGTATGTACCATAGCTTTTAGACTCTATAACGTTCACACAGACTAAATAATAAACACTGATATGGGTTATTTTTTTACCAAAGAAATGTAAAACAAAATACATTTGGCCTAAATCTATGAAGAAAAAAATTTTATTTGCAAACTTTTAAAACAGAAACTAAGAAAAACATGTATTTATTCATAGGTTTAAGGATTTTTTCATTTATATAGCAAAAAAAAAAACCCAGGGGTGATTAAATACCGCCAAACAAAAGCTCTACTTATGTAAAAATAATTATAAAAATGTAATTTGGGTACAGTGTTGCATGACTGAGCAATTGCCAGTTAAAGGAGAAGTATAGCCTATGGTGCACTCCTGTGACCCGTTTTCAGCCAACAGCTAAAGTCCACTGCCGAGTGACATCATAGAGCCAGTCCAGGCTCTGAAAAGATCCAGACTGAATGGCCGGCATCCAACCATAACCAGCACCTGGCTCAGTCTTTCAGTGTACTGAACCAGGCTCTCCCACTCCCTCCACAGCCTAGCACTCCAGTGAGCCCTGGAGAGACAGAGCGGGGGTGGGGGGTGAACTGAGCGATCAGCAGTGTTTGATCACTCTCAGCGCAGAACTGGCAGGGGATAGATGCAGCATTGGATCGATGCTGTATCCTCCTAGGTGAGTTTAACCACTTGCCTTCCAGAGGATTTACCCCCCTTCCTGACCAGGCCGTTTTTTGCGGTACTTTAACTGACAATTGCATGGTCATGCAATGCTGCACCCAAATGATATTTACGTCCTTTTTTCCCCACAAATATAGATTTCTTTTGGTGGTATTTGATTGCCTTTTTTATTTTTTTCGCTATAAACAAAAAAAGACTGATACGTTTTTAAAAAAGCTATATTTTTGACTTTTTGCTATTAAACATGTCCAGTAAAAAAATCAAAATTCGTCATACATTTAGGCCCAAATGTATTCTGCTACATGTCTTTGCTAAAAATAATCCTACCCTACCGGTGGCCAGTTTTACACTGCTGTGTCATCTGCTGTCTCTCAACTATTGTAGTAAAACACCTTCTTGTACTCTCTTTTCTAGTACATTTCAGCCACTTCTATCTCATTAATGTCCTGCTGCTGGCCAATTTTACACTGCTGTATTATCTTTAGTGTACTAATTCTGAAAGAGAGCTTATGAGAACTGGCAAGTGGCAATTTTGCATCAGCAAGAACAGTGTCAGCCACAGCTGTCTAATTTCTATATGTAAGTCATAGTGGGCCTATTACCATTTGATGAAAAAGCATTTATCACTGTTAATGGTACCTGAAAAAAAGAGTTGATTTTCAAACTGAAATTAATCAGATTGGGGTGCCACTGCTGTATGTAAGCTAAGCTAATTGTAAAAAAAGAAAAAAAAAATCAACTCCACACTCAAATATGCAGTGGCTGGGACTGTCTGTGAAAATTGTAATGTTCCATAACATCATGTATAGCTTCTGCTAAGCAAGTTTTAAAAAAAAAAATTTGATTATTTTCATTGTTGTCTTTGAAGTCGTATGAGAAGTCCATCTCCCACTGTATTGTATTTTTTATTATTATTATTAATTTGGTTTTGCATTGGTATATGTTCCTGTGACAGTACACAAATGTCAATGTCTTATTTGACAATAGTTTGCCTATGTGCTCTAAAAATGGGCAGCATTTGACAACACGATTTGCCATAGACTTTAGTAATTCACCTATGAGTTCAGGTTTGCCTGTCACTAGTCTCAATCTGTAAATATAAGCCAGTCACAGCAGCTTGGGATTCAGTGATCACTATAGCAATCATTCAATGTATTTTTTAATCAATCACAATTATATTTCATTATTAAATAAACTCTTGTAAAATCAAATTATTCTGTGATTGATATAAGATGTTTTATGTCACTAGGAGAGTATGGGGCACTTTAATTGCCCAACTATATTAGCCTCACCTGGTTTTAGGCCCGCCTCTCCTGTTTTATCTGCGAATGGCCTCTGCACAGGCACATTGAGGCTATGACTGCCTACCCATATGGATCAGCTGCTGGTGATCTCATGAGCTGGATGGGCTTGCAAATTGGTGCCATATGTGCATGATGATATTATATGTCTCAGGTATGCATGACAGAAACCTGAGATTCTTAGCCCCATTTTGCTTTGTCCCCTACAGCAGCCATACATATGGAAAATTCCAGGAACCCACAGGTGTGGGGTATTTGGCATATATTATACAATGTGAACATTTGAATCACGCTTTCTGGCCAAATAAAGTGAGGATAAAACAAGCATTTGGCAGCACATTTGGCCCCAGGCACTAAAAGTATGAATCACTTCAGTCAGGCATCTACGGAGGTCTTATAACAACATTTATAAAGAAATATAATAATGTATTTATTATATATTTGTTTTCCTTTTCTCATTTATCCTCTAGTGCTGCATTGCTTTATTTGATCCACTCCTGTGCATGTACGTGGCCTGCCTCACATGTTTAAGGTCATTTTCCTGGGATATTTTATGATGGCTCAAAATGGCCCCATTATTATAGGTCTCGCAGATACAGTGATATATATTTACTATATATATATATATTAATATTTGGGGATGTTTAGCTCTGCAGTAGATGCAGTTTCAACTGAGTTCATGCCAGTCAGGAACCATATTTCAGGGCTTGGTAGCCCACTTTTATTAAAAGGAAAGGCAAAAACAAAAGTCCAACATAAGGTTTTCCACGCAGGGTTCTTCTCCAGTCCAAATGAAAATACACTGGTGGCCAAAATTGTGGATACACCTTACATTTTTACAGACTTTTTCAGTTTAAAGTACTTTTTATATAAAAATCTCTAAAAATGTCATAGCACAAGTAATATTTAATATAGTAAATGCATGCCTTAACAAAAAATCTTTAAATAAGTTCAATTTTGGCTGGAAATGTACTATAATACATCATGGCTACTATATAGCATACAATGATATTTTCAAGTTTGTCACAATGTGTTATTTCAATAACGTGTTGGATAGCCTTTGGCCTTAACAACTGCCTGACACCTTCTAGGCATTGACTCTACAAGTCTTTTGACATCCTCTTCTGTGATCAAATGATGCCAGGAATTGATTATAGCCTCAATGAGTCCTCGCTTGTTGCTTGGATTCTTGCTCGAGACCATGCTATTCAATCTTGACCACAGATTTTCGATGAGATTCAAGTCAGGGCTATTTCCAGGCCAGGAAAGAAGAGGAATTTTCTTGTCATTGGACCATTTAATTCATTTACGAGCTGTATTACATGGAGCTCCATCTTGTTGAACAGTAAATTCTGTGCCTTGTCCGCTAAGTCGCTTATTGATGGGATCAACTTTGGTTCCAGGACCTCTTTGATGTATCGCTCTGCATTAATAATGCCATCAATAACCTGCATTCATCCAACACCATACCAAGACATGCAGCTCCATATCATGACACTTTAAGGGTGTTTCATTGTTGCTGTCATGCACTCAGGAATACATTCTTCCCCTGACCTTCTTCGCACGTATTGAACACCATCGCTTCCGAAAATAGAAATTCGTGTTTCATCACTCCAAATAATTTTTTTTCTAATCTTCTGTTGTCTAATTTTGATGTTCCTTGGCCCATTTGACTCTGTTCTATCTTTGTTGGTAGTTCAAAAATGTTTTTTTTCTTGGTATTCGAGCTCTTAATCCAGCAGCAACAAGTCGACGTCTTACTGTTTGGTCAGACACTGACAGTCCTCCGTCTGACAACACCTTGTTGATATCCTTGGCAGAGGATTTTCTATTCTGCAAAGCAAACCTTGCAATTCTTCTGTCAATTTTGGGTGTTGTAGCTTTTTTCCTTCCTCTGCCTTGCTGTGTTTTGATACTTTTGGTGTTCGTAAATCGTATACAGCTTCTGGACTCCGGATGCAGAAACTCCTTGACCCATTTTCCTGGCAAACTCGCAAAAACTATAACCTTAATTTCTTAATGTTATTGCTGTTGCTCTGTTCTTTGGTGACCAGTCTGACCTTTTATTTGATGGCTTCATTCATTTCTACAAATATAGTTATTTAAGTACATTTTAGGTCAAAACAGCACAATATTATTTTAATGTATTTAATTATTCTAATATAATTAAAAAAATACATAAAATGGAAAATAGTTTCCTAAGCTCTATATACAATTGCAGGCATTGCAACTAGAACCTCTGTTATGCAACATAATGCTTTAATCTGACCAAATACTATAACATATACACAATAATATACAAACGAAAATTGGCAAAATTTCCTCACATTTTCACCAGCTAGCTTTCTGTCAATAATTTTCATTAAATCTGCTCAAATTACCTCAAAACTTGTATCATATGTTGTCAAAAATATTTTGTTTAACATTTGCATAGAATAGCTGATGTCTAGAAGGAAAAAACAAGGGAGTAAGTAAAGATATCAACCAAAACTGACAAAATCAGAAGGTGTATCCACAATTTTGGCCACCAGTATACTAGCCCACCTGGCGACTCTTCAGCAGCACTGCTGCTATAGATACTGGTCCTTCTGACCCCCATGTACAGTTTTTATTTGTTTTTTTTTTTTTCTTTCTTAATTCACTCTCTTACACCCCCTACCTACAACTGCTACAATCCCCTTTGCTACACTTCCTTCTCCCACCCCTGCAACCCTTCCTTTGTACACCATAGACACAAAGGCCATTCCACAGGCCAATCATTAAAAGTACAGCAGAATCCCATTCTTGCTAGCTTCACTACACAAAATTAATTTGTGTTCACAGTTTGAATGTTTATTGATGATACTGCATAGGATGATCTCTATGTTCCAATGTCCCCTCTCTGTTTTGTGATTAACATGACTGTTATTGCATTCCGCAGTGTCTTCCTTCCTGAGTCATTCCTACTAGACACCCAAAAGGGCTGGCTATGGCATCCTTTTTGACTAGCCATATAGTCATTTGTATTGCACTGTTAATATGTCTACTCCTTTGTAAATCATTGAGAGGCATGTGCTTCTATCCTCTATGCAATACTTATTTGCTCTGTTTTGTTTGGTACCCTTGTGTACCACTGTTCATTTAAATTTAATAAAATCCTTGAAAAAGAAAGAAAGAAAATGTGCAAATTTGAAAAAAATGCCTTTTTTTCATTTGTAACTGAAACTTCATTTTAGTGACATTTTATGAAAATTTTCTTGCGAAAAAATATTGTCAAAAGACAGCCACGTTTTCTCCCAAAAAACAATGTATGCATTACTTTGTTATCAAAAGGGTTAGTTCACCAAAAAACTTCCTACATAGGTAAAGGGAACCTGTAGATAAAGAGAAACTTTGCTGTTTTGTCTAAAGTTGGAGAATGCCCTTGCTATAGGTGTAGCCCATTTTCTTACTCCCAAAGCATGGCCAAAAAACTCCCAGAGATGGCATCATTCCATGCTGCCTTGTTTCTAGGAAGTTGTACAGCTCACCATCACAGGACCGAGCTCTCAAACTCCTGGTACAGGGGAGAGAAAGTCCCTGCAAAGGGGTTTGAATTGTCTAAAAATGTCTCAACAATGTCCTAGCACCAAGGCAGGACAGGATGATGCCATCTCTGGGAGTTTTTCAGTCAAGCATTGGGAGCTATGTGAATGGTCTACCCCTATAGCAAAGGAATTATTCAACTTTGGTCAGAGTTGTGTCCCTTACCTGCATAGGCAGTTTTTATAGTAAAGGTGAAGTAACCCTTTCAGTAATGACAAAGTTATGTCCGAATTAACAAGCCTATAGATGTAATGTAAAAATTGCTTTGGTTCTTAAACTGTTTACAGGTACAAAAGCTCAAAAAGTAGATTAAGTGCACTTCAAAACAAAGTGCCTTTATTCTTTTTGCCACCTTCCCCTCACCTTACCTAATGCAACCCCCCCCCCCCCCCCTTCACAGAAACATACTTATCTTGAACTGACAGCTTCAGTTTAGCTGTTAATTTACTTCTAGTTTACAGGCAGCACAGTGGCTAAATAGATAGCACTTCCGCCTGAAGGTAATAGGGTCATTGGTTTGAATCCCAACCACCTGCCTGGAGTTTGCATGCTCTCCCTGTGCCTGCGTGGGTTTCCTCTGGCTACTCTGGTTTCCTCCCACCCTCCAAAGACATACTGGTAGGTGAACTGGCTCCTGTCTAAATTGGCACTAGTATGTGTATGTATGAATGTGAGTTAGAGAGATTGTATGCCCATTGAGGGTTAGGGACTGATGTGAATGTACAATATATATGTGTAAAGCACTGCACAAATTGACGGCGCTATATAAGTACCTATAATAAATAAATAATCCAGCTGTTCAAGGTTTCACTGTCTGGCTGCAGCTGTACAATAGTGTTCTATAGACTTCAAAGGGGCTCAACCCTAGGCCGAAGACAATTGGAGAAGGTCCTATGAAGGTCAATGGGCCTGAAAGGTAGGTGTGGCCAGGACAGAGATGACTTGCAGTGCTGGATGTATGTATCTGTAGAAGAGGAGGGTGAGTAAGTGTAGGTCAGGGAAAGGAAGCAAAAAAGGATAATTGCACTTTTGTTTTAAAGTACAATTATCCTGTATTGACTTACTTCACAATAAAAACTATGCTAAAAAGGTAGCGTTGGAAAATCAAATTTCCAAAAATAGTTTGTATTTTAGTTATACAATTTAGAGATATGTAAAGAATTGTCATAAATATGTAATTTTAAGGAACAATTCATAGATATGTAATCAACATTTACATATGTACTGTATATTAATAACATAAACCATATACCATTCAAAGTTAATTTAACAAAAAATGTATATTATGTAAAAAAAAAGAATAGACTTCTTTGGACTGACTTGTGTTTTCTATGTAAATATTCTCATTAGGAGCCAGCTGTGCCATGTGCATTAATGCAATAAGATAAGACCAAAAAAGAAACAGGTTCATTGTAAAATATTAGGAGTTAGAATTTCAATTGACTTACAAAACTAGTTAAACACCTAAAATCTTAAAATATTCTACCTACAATACTCTATTTAACAATAAAAGCCCCTACAGTAATACAAGAAATGCTGTTAACTCTGCATATTTCCAGGCATTTTATTGTCTATTTTTTACTGGTTCCCTGCAGAATGAATGCAGCTAAGAAGGCAATTTTGCAAAGTACTTAGCAGAAAACTATTATCTACTAATTATTAGAAATTGCATGTTGGTTTTAATTGCATAAATAAATAGCTCTACCTGAAAGCCATTACAAACAGTTTGTCTTTAAAGGCTTTGTAATTTTGATGTGCAATAATCAAATTGTTAACTATTCCTTTACAGTGTACCTTCTAATTTGTTTTCTACTTTAATTTTTTTTTTATTCTGGGGTCCTGAGGATGAAATGTGAACACTAAAATCATGTAAAGCAAGCTATGAACAAAAACTGTGTGTTACAAAGAGATTCTACTGCTTAAAACCATTCTCATACAAACAAAGCATTTAATATAAGAACTGCGTTCAGTCCAGCCTGCAACCAATAAGCTTATAAAGCCATTGTTGGCAAATAGAAACAAATAAGCTTATATAGTGTATTTAACCTTTACCTGATGTCTCTGCCAGTAACACAATTCCTGTCTGAAGGTGACAATGTTCACTCGCCATACTGTTTCTACTGTATAAAGAAGCTGCATTGTTACACCTGGACTGAAGTGTTCTAGGACTAAAAAATACCTTCACCTCTAGACATGTGCAGAATGAAAAAAATTGTTTTGTTTTGGATTAATTTGCTAAGTTACTAATTTTGTTTTGTTTCATTCATAACAAAATGGGTTTTGTTTTGTTTATTCGCTTTAGAACTGATTCACCTTTTTCAAATGGAAGTATTGGATTTTAAATCGAATTGAAAATATCCAATTGATCTGAATTTATTTTGAAGAATAGCTGGTTGTTAAGGAGCTGACGGCCACTTGGTCACCACGTCCTTAAACACCATGACTCCTAAACAAACAATGTTAAAAAAAAATTTAAAAAGAGATCAGCGGGGGGGTCCCCCTAAATCATGGATTTTGGGGGGGGAGCCCCACTTCATTTTCTTTTTAATTTTGGTGTGAGGTTCCCCATAAAATCCGTTTTTTTAATTTTTAAACTGGCATTTTTTTTTTACATTCTGTTGACAGGGGAATCCCGCTGACTGCAAATGAGTCATAGTTATTAAGGGCGCCAATGCCGGCCAGCCGAATGAATTTGGATCATTTGTTTCATTCGGATGCTTAAAAAATCCAAATGTAACAAACTAATTATGATTGTTTTGTTATAATTCAGTTTGGATTAGGTGAAATTCATTGAATTGACAAATAACAAATATTTTGTCCTAATTTTGATTTGGAACAAAATAAACCACTCAAGTCTGCTTTCTATTGCTCCATAACATAGGGGGATATCTTGTATTCCACAGAGATTTCTGGGAACACTGATCATTATCACAGGCAGAGATCACAGTCAGTTATTAGCTCACAAGATTTCTGTCAGGAATTTTTTTGCAATTATCACAGAGCTATAACAGAATGCTTTTATTGGTATATGTGGACCAAAGGTATCAAATAAGAGAAATGAATTGTTAGGGTTTGCATATACTTTATTATTATATCTAATAATCTGGTTTTATTTTGGTTTGGGATTACATTTCTGTAGTGGAATTGGTTGTAAATCATGCCAACTAACATTTTATTTAATTTTGTACTTCATAGCGGACCTTCCCCCTACTCTTTACAAACTGTAAATGCTATATAAAAGTATGCAGATAAACAATTTACTAATAATGCCTCCACCAGATCTCAACCATATGCAGAACGAGATTTGGCACTTTTGTCATTATTTATTAATTTCCATATGGCAATGTAAGCAGCATTATGATACCTGAAACTAACATTGCCAAAGCCATGGCAATGTATAAACAATAACAAGGCATCAATTGAGGGTAAAACACTTTTTTCAAGATCTCACAAGATTCTCACACTTAAAGACAAGATCTCTCTAGAAGAAGCAGGTGACATAGCTTTCTTAGGGGGCAGCTGTGAGGCTGGGGCTATGTTCCAATGCCTTGAGAAACCAGAAAGTGTGATCAAGGGAAATGTAAGTAACAACAATATCAACATGCAACAGAGCGGCATGTGTCACTTAATTTTTTGTTGGAGAGAAAAGGTCCACTTTAAGCATATTAGTTAAACCCAAAAAAACTTTATATATATATATATATATATATATATATACATACTGCTCAGAAACAAAGTAACACTTTGAAAACACATTGGATCTCACGGGGGAAAAATATCATGCTGGGTATCTATACTGATATGAACTGGGTAATGTGTTAGGAATGTAAGGATGCCCCATCGTTTGATGGAAATGAAAATTATCAACCTACAGAAGACTGAATTCAAAGACACCCCAAAAATCAAAGTAAAAAATTGATGCAGCAGGCTAGTCCATTTTGCATGGTTTGCATTGTCCATGGTAGTTTGAATGGCCCCCATGTGCTTGCATGCATGCCTGACAATGTCAGGGCATGCTCCTAATGAGACAAAGAATGCTGTCCTGAGGTATTTTCTCCAAGATCTGGACCAGGGCATCACTGAGCTCCTGGACAGTCTGAGGTGCAACCTGGCGGCATCAGATAGACTGAAAAATGATATCGCAGAGGTTTTCTATTGGATTTAGGTCAGGCAAGCTTGGGGGCCAGTCAAGGGTATCAATTTCTTCATCCTCCAGGAACTGCCTGCATACTCTCGCCACATGAGGCCAGACATTGTCGTGCACTAGGAGGAACCCAGGACCCACTGCACCAACGTAGGGTCTGAAAATGGGTCCAAGGATTTCATCCTGATACCTAATGGCAGTCAGGGTGCCATTGTCTATCCTGTAGAGGTCTGTGCACCCCTCCATGGATAAGCCTCCAAAGACCATCACTGACCCACCACCAAAACAGTCATGCTAAACTATGTTACAGGCAGCATAACATTCTCCATGGCTTCTCCAGACCCTTTCACGTCTGTCACATGTGCTCGGGGTGAACCTGCTCTCATCTGTGAAAAGCACAGGTTGCCAGAGGTGGACCTGCCAATTCTGGTGTTCAATGGCAAATGCCAATGAAGCTCTATGGTTAAGGGCAGTGAATGCAGGGCCCACTAGAGGATGTCAGGCCACCCTCATGAAGTCTGTTTTTGATTGTTTGGTCAGAGACATTCACACCAGTGGCCTGCTGGAGGTCATTTTGTAGGGCTCTGGCAGTGTATATCTGTTCCTCCTTGCACAAAGGATCAGATACAGGTCCTGCTGAAGGGTTAAGGAACTTCTATGACCCTGTCCTGCTCTCCTAGAGTAACTACCTGTCTCCTGGAATCCCATGCCCTTGAGACTGTGCTGGGAGACACAGCAAATCTACTGGCAATGGCACATATTGATGTGCTATCCTGGAGGAGTTGGACTGCCTGTGCAACCTCTGTAGGGTCCAAGTATCACCTCATGCTACCAGTAGCGACACTGACCCTAGCCAAAAACTAGTGAAAAACAGAATAGATGAGTATGGAAAAAAATCAGTGACCTCCACCTGTAAAACCATTCCTGTTTTGGGGGTCGTCCCATCTAGTGCACCTGTTGTTCATTTCATTAACACCAAAGCATCTGAAACTGATTAACAACCCCCGCTGCTACTTAACGGACCAGATCAATTTCCCAGGAGTTCAATTGACTTGATGTTATACTCTCATTAAAAAATGTTCCTTTAATTTTTTTGAGCAATATATATATATATATATATATATATATATATATACATATGTCCTCAAAGCTTCATTGCTACTTACTTGGAATGAGCTGAATGTATTTGTGTTCAGTTAGAGGTAGGATCTGCATCCAAACCCATTAAAGTCAAGGGGAGCCAAATATTAAAAAACAGCAATGGCTATTTTCTATGCTAATAGGCAAGAAATTGTCAAACAAATGGAAAGGTAGGCTGAACATTGTCCTAAGGAACATGTATCAAATGAAACATTTAAAAAAAATTATTGTTGGCAAGAAGTAGTTATTTTAGTCTTGCTTAAAGTGAAACATAAACATGATAAATTACTTTAAAGGCTAAGCTCACATAAAAATAGGCTGTGTAATCAAGTGACCCCAGTAGGTATTAAAAACAGGATAACATTACAATATGTTCATTAATATTGTCATTCTTGTAGGCTAGTTAGTCGGCTGGGGATTCCCTTCATTTATCTCAAACCCTTAACCTAAATAAGGATCTAGTATAGTTGTTAATGGGGACTTCACAAAAAACAACAACATTAAAGTCTTAACAAAAAGTATCAGATCTTTAAAGCAAGCCATCACTGACCTTTGTATTTGCAGATACTTTGGAATAATTAATTCTAATTGAATAAACAGACTTAAAAAAACAAGTGTATGCAACAAAGTCCACCAAAAGTAAGGAGAAACCCTTAAAGAGCAGTGTTCAAAGTAATTGTTCAATATAACAGTCACATCCAAGTGTATATCCCAGAAGGAACTTCTGAGTTCTGATGATATCCACACCTCCAGTGCTTACACACTTCTTACCAGAAGATGGGATTTCAAACAAACGAGATCAAATGTGCTTAGTTGATACACAGCCATGCACCATAAAATAATCCAATCTCTAGGGCTCCTATGCCAACATCACATTCAGTTCTATAACATCACATTCAATTTGCCATTCCCTTCATATGAGTGCAAGATCAAAATAAATGTGAACTATTTTGTAGGGGTTGCACTATGAGTTTTTGTTCTTCCTCTTTTTTTTAAATATGTGCTACATTGGATGCATATGAGGAACCATATTTGAAGCTTTGTGGTGGTGTCATAGAATTGATTGGGATGTTGGCATAGGAGCCCTAGAAATTAGAATCATATCTTATGGTACTGTATATGGCCATGTGTCTGCTAAGCACATTTGATCTCATTTGTTTGGGATCCCATCTTCTGGTAAGAGGTGTGTGAGCCCTGGTGATGTGGATATTCCTTTTGGGATTTACACTTGGATGTCATCATTCACCATTATTTTGAACAATTACTTTGAACATTGCACTTTAAGGATGTCTCTTCACTTTTGATAGACTTTATTACATACACTTGTTTTTTTTTTATGTCTGTTAAATTTATTTGAAATTTATTACACATTATAATTTGTGCACACCTATTTTAAAGTAACCTGCTATTTGTTTACTTTAGAATTCTGGCAGGCTGCCAGGTTTCTGATGTCAGAGAAAAGAAAGGAAGTGAAGCTGTAATTTCAATATCTCATTTGTTTTAAGATGATTTATCTCACATCGCATGCAGCTACATAGGTCAGAAAATTATTGTTTTAAATCACATTTTCTGCTTGTTAACTCCCTTCTGACACTGATTCCCAACCCTTTAAAAGGACAGAAATGCCTGGAGGTGGCTGTGATTGGCTGTCACAGTGGCCATATGATTGAAAAGCTTCCGATCACAAGTCTGTTTTGAGAGCCTGGCGTGACTCATTAGTTACTGTACTGTAGGTGCACAGGGAATGCACTCTCAGCTCAGTAAAATGTTTACATACACATGCATATATATGGCCTTTTGGCATTAAAGCCCACCTGCTGAGAGGCTACATACAGTATATGCGTGCGGCCAGCAGAAAGTGGTTAAAAATGTATAAAAATATATAAAATCTGGACAGGTGCACTTTAATGCATTTTACATCTGGACAAAAGTATCGTGTTTTATAGTTTATACACCTAGCATGGGTTCTTCTTCCTAGCAAAAGTTTATATTTTCACTGTGTCTATTTATGAATTGCTGATGTGATAACAGTAAAAAAATCTATTAGTAATTTATGAATGGGGTCATTGGAACTCAGCAACTTGCCAGAATATTTAACCAGAAAACCAAGGATGCGGATAACTGTCTGAAAAATGACTGATGTAAGAGTGAGCCAGAAGCAGGGGCGAACTGACAACTCATGGGGCCCCCGGGCAATAGGGGATCATGGGGCCCCTGTGTCCTCACCCACACTCAAACCACACCCAAAAAAGCCTACAAAAGGTACCAGGGGCATCTCATGGGGCCCCCTACTGACCCAGGGCCCTCGGGCAGTGCCCAAGTTTCCAAATGGTCAGTCAGCCCCTGGCCAGAAGGAATGCCTGTTATGTCAAAACCAAACAAGGACTCAGCTTCATTATACAGTTCAAAATTCAAATGTGACCCTTCCTGAAAGTAAAATCACAGTTCAGGTGCCCTAATTTGAAGCAAATAACCATATGTCTTAATTTATTTGTTGTCACTTTAGAGGCATTTACTATGTTACCTGTCATGTAGGTATACAGCAGAAATGCTTCACTTTGCAAAACTGACATTTTCATCTGTTATGTAACAGCAATTGTTTACTACCATCACATAGACCTTTCCTGATGCTCTGTTCCTAACAGCCTGTCAGCATTGTAGTTCAATGGAATTTGGAGCACCCCAAAATCACCACAGCAATTTACTGCCATGCGGTAGCTACAGAAAGGAGGGCCAGCCTGTTGGGTGGATGGGAAATCAAAGGAAGGAATTCTCTGAAACACAGTCTGGGAATTAAATGATCAGTGAAAGAACATTGTAGAAAGAAGCTGAGAGTAACTTCAAAAAGATGCCCTGCTAGATTATCTTGGTAAGGTGCCTATTGTTGAGCACTTAGAAGACAATGCATAGAAGTAGGAGTGAAATCTACCTGTTCCTTCTTTCTTCCTAAGAGGACTAAAGAAAGCTGACTGCTGTGTTGTGTGTCAAATGATATCTACAAACAAATTCCTTGTGTAGCAGTGACTGTTTCCCAGAAAAAAAGAAGAACCTAAAGTAAAGTTAACTAAAGGGCTAACTAAGTCTATTCTTAAAAACATTCCCTCCCCACTCCTCCTATACCCCGTTTCAAAAAGATCTGTGTACGTACCTTTTTAAATCAGTTCCAGTTGCATGATCCATCAGCTCTGGCTCTCCTGTGTCAGAGAGCAGTTGCTGCAGGCTAGAGGAGGAATCGGCAGCAAAAGATGGGACATGGGAGCCTATTGGTGATGTCATGGCTCCAGATACACAGCTGCTGTTCCATAAGACTGGACCAGATTAAAAAAAGGTAAGTACACGGCTCTTTTTTATTCAAGGTATACATGTTAAGTAGGAGGAGGAGGAAGGAAACTTTTTTAGGAATAGACATAGTTATCACTACCTTGACAAAAGATCAGCTCTCCACACATTTCACTAAATGGTAATTATGTATCAAAATGTCTGTGTACTCTGTACTCTCTTTCTTCCCAGTTGGACCTCAAGGTTTAAATATATCAAATACAAAAATCAAAGAAGGATTTGCAGATTAAATCTTATGACTAAAACTAGTATTATAAACAGACTGTAAAAGTCTTAAAAAAAAAGATTATAAGTGCAAAAGTCACTTAATAATGAGTCTCTAAAATCAATAAAACAATTCCATTAAGTGTAATCAGGAAGCAACCTTGTGTTTAAAGTCTAACTGTATGTTTACCGTGACTTAAAATAGCGCAGTTAATTTGGGACAAGCTGGCCCAAATTAACTATTACCTTTACCAAATGATTTGCCTGCTAGGCCTGTTATTAAAGTGTTAAACTGTATTTAGCCTCAGCTACGTACAATATACAGAACTGTATCCCAGAAGCAGGACAGAGGCTTTCTGTCTTGCATCCAGAACAAAATCGAGCCAGGTTGAGCAGTGCTCAGCCATTCACAGGAAGCTTTGTGTTCTATGAATGAATACAAAGCTTCCTCTGACCTCCTTGACAAAGTTCACTGATGACGAAATGCATAGGAGTGGAACCTAACACTGTCAGCCTAGTTAGTAGGAGATCGCTGCAAGCCTGTCTCAGCTTGTGCAAACTGGAGGATCAGAGCAGCCAGTAGTGCTCTCATTTTCCTGCCACACTGAACACTTGTGACAGTACCTGCAAGAGATATGCCTGATTGTTATTCCTTTTATGTGAGTATGTTTTTAGCATTTTAATAAAACTGATTGTGTTATGGGAGCCTGCCAAAGGAAAATTGCTGCCTTGGATACTTGTCTAGTGAAACCCCCATGGAGGATAAGGAGATACAAGCTGTGTTTGCCTAGGATGTGACAGAACAAGAACCTTTGGGGAATGTGATTCCAGAGGTGGGGTGAAGGGATCCTTGCAAGAAACTACTTCTAATTAAAGATTCACTGGGTGCTGTTTTTTTTTCAGCTTCACTTTTCAGTCAATAATTGCACTGAACTTTTAATTTGATGTCCATATATCAACAAAGTATTGGGTTTCACAGCACATGATTTGTTTGCTTATATTTATTTATATTTTTATTTTATATATATATTTATTGTTTTATTTTGTTTATGAATGGTGGTGTTTTGCCACTGTGGAACTATTCATTTTTAGGTCTGTACTTATGGGAGTTTGTTATTATCACTCTTCTCATTTCTTTACAGACTCTCTCTGATTGACTAAGCATCATCCAATCAGAGGAAGCTTGTGTTTATTCATTGAATTCAAAGCTTCCTGTAAATGGCCTAAACAAACTATAGTCACAGTAAACATGGAGTTAAGCTTTAAATGTATCCTTATGTATTAATTCTAAGTGCTGAACAATACTGCAGAAGTAAATAATCAGGATAATACAATACCTCTGTATGCCCACCTCAGGCATCTGATGCAGTCCACATAACCTGAGGGACCTAATCCATTGCTGCCTTTCCTTAAAACCAGGCACACTTTGTTTAGCTACATATAGTGCACAGATAATGTTTGCATTTACATTTTTTAGTGTACAGTTGCCACTGAATAAAGTTGCATATTATTTTCAATTTTCTGTTTCACTGTGCTAAGGATCTGAGCACCCCTTCTCTGTCTTCAGTCCCCTTCTCTGTCTCAAAACAAAGAATCAGGGGTCTGTTTAGACCCTTGATGTTACACCACAGCCCCCTTTCCCAGAAGGGCTGTAAAAGAATAAATAAATAGTAAAAAATGATAAAAATTAAATTGTAAAGAAAAAAAAGCATAGTACAGCCAAAACTGTGAACGTTTGGCACTGATGGCATGTGTCCTAAAATTGGAGTGAGACTTGGACTGAAAGGTGATAGTAACAGCATGATTTTCCAGAACCCCACCCCCCAGAAAGGAACTAAACTTTGGGGGTCATCAGGTGATTCAGAGTTGGGAAAGATTTTTCAGAATTGGGAAAGATTGAAAAAATGCTGAGATGAAGGGAATCTAGGTTGCTGGGAACACTCAGAAGCCATTTCGTGGAAGCAGATATATAATTTTTCCATGCTAACTCTGATGAAAGAGTACAAAAAACACTGCATACTGAACCCAAGTAATGGAGTCCTGACGTAACTGCAGTAGGGTGGCAGCAGAGAATAATCAATAGGGCTCATCAAAATTGCCTTGGAAGGTGGAAGAACTGATCAATATCCAACATAATGGATCTTCATGCTCTCAGAGGGGATAGGCCCATGCCAAGGTGTCATCTGATAAAAACTAAATTATATATGCCACCCTGGTCTGGCCAGAGGGAAAACTGTGAGACTGAAGTGTATATCATATTGGTTCAAAATCCCTCTGCATGAAAACAGATAAGTGAAATACTGTAGGGGAGGTGTCAAGTGGATAGCGAAGGTAGCTGGGACCATGGAAGAGGAACCACAGGACCTGAAGGTGGCAATTCTTCTGCAAATGATCGAGGTGGGCACACAAGCTCTTCAGATGGCCATAATCTGGACTTGATTTGATACTTGAGATACCAATATCTGGCCATTGCCTGGAGTGCATTCTCTCAGATGGGGGTACATTCACAGAGTTTATGGTGTAAATATGCTCTGAACAAATTGTCGCAAAGTTGATGATTCTGACCCCAGCTGGGTTCATTAAAAAGCAGGGTCTAAGAAATGGGTGGTCTCCCCCAGTGCAGACCAGGGAAAGACAGAAGCCATACTCAGCAAGGTTCCTGACCTGTACTTTTCAATTCATTATCAACGGTGTAACTAACAAAATTAAAGTAAAAGTCTACTCTTCAAGCTAAAGGGTCTGTATTTTGGTCTTTCACTCCTCTCACTTTTTCTAAAAGATATAATGAACTTTACTGGTTCCCAAAAGAAAGACAGTGACAAGTTGTAGCTTGAGATGTATCTACCTCATACTACTCTATTTGGTAGGCTGTCTCTAAAAAAAAAAATAGCGTAATGATATAGTTAATGTCACATTTATCCCTGCCAATTAAACTAATGGCTACTGTAAAGACATCCAAAAATTACAGACCTTCTTGAAAAACAGCTGTTGAAGAGCAGGAATGGAACACTCCCAAACTTATGTTCTATAAATTGCTGTTGTGCTTACTGACCATTTGATAGAGCACCTAGAGGGCAAAATATTAACAGTGGGAAGGTTACAGTTTACAAGAGGTAGAAGTGAAAGCTAAGCCTCTTTGTTATAGCCAATACATTATGCAGGCCTGGGTATTTTTTGAGGAATATTTAAATTAATACATTTAAGCAAATGAGAATGAGAAACGCACTGATAATAAAATCTGAAAATGGCAGGACAATGGTTCTGTTCATGCCCAATTGTATGTGGCCAGTAAATTGCTAACCAGCCACGTGATTTCCCCCAAACATTTATGGCACAATAGTGCTTCACTTTTCAGGTGCTGTATAGTCCATCATTATTGTTATGGACAGGAACCCAGACTATGAATAGGAAGTGGATGCATGTCTAACCACTCCTTCTGGCCATCTGTAGAGGATTATGGGCTCTTGGCCTTCCCATTTAGTGCATACATTGTCCTAATAGGCCATGAAAATATATGTACTGTGTCTGGCTGGGAACACTGCTATACCTGTTGACAGTAATGTTGACTTGACTATGTAGAAATATGTCCAGAAACAATAATGTGTTCCTGCTGAACTATGATATTAGATGCTAGATATGTAGTGGTGGTTGGTCATATTTAAACTGGGGCAAAGAACACACCCACAGTTCCTAGGTTAGCATAAGAAGGTAAATTCCACCAGTTGGAGGGGGTGTGAATGGCAATGTCAGAATCTTAGCCAGATTGCATTTAGTTGGCAGGACATTGCAGGGGAGAGTACTTTTACTTCCTACTGAGACATTCCCTGGTTAAAAAATTAAAATTGGAGGCTTCCGCATGAGAAGGTGGAAGAGAAAAATAAGTATTATAATGGCTGCTTGACCATTTCTGGCAATTAGGTCTTCTTTGTGACAGAACAGCCAGAGTAGCTTGTTAACTTTATTTTCCATTGTGCTTCTCATCAGCACTGGAGGACTGCTGACCAAAATTCTACTTATGGTGATTAGAAAGGGTTTAGATGAGGAGAATGAGGTCATGTTGGATAAGCTGTTAGCTGTTTTTTGCCAGGGCAAATGTAACTGTCAAAATTAGCCACAGCTTAAGGTTTGTTTTGCAGAAGTGAGTTGTTTTACAGAAACACAAAGATGTCTAGACCAGATCTTCATACTAAAATCTGCCCTCTTTGAAGCATTAAAACCAGGGGCGGACTGACCATTTGGAAACTCGGGCACTGCCCGAGGGCCTGGGGTCAGTAGGGGGCCCCATGAGATGCCCCTGGTACCTTTTTCATAGGCTTTTTTTAGTTTAGGCAAGGACACAGGGGCCCCATGATCCCCTATTGCCTGGGGGCCCCATGAGTTGTCAGTCCACTCCTGCTTAGAACATTCCTACAGCAGCAGGGCCAGAGCCAGAACCAGATACTTGAGAAGCCTTCCTTCATTCTGGTCCCTTTTTTGGGTATCCAACACAACAAACACTTTACTCCTGCGCTAGGAAAGGACTCAGTAGACCCAATAGGAATGTTCTGGAATTTTCTGGAATATGCACTGCTTGCTGCCCTCAACAGACCGGGGTGGTCCAAATACACTGGATACAAATGGAGAAACAGAAAAAGGGCGCACCGACCTAGTGCATTATCGTTTAAAATAATTTATTGAAGAAACAAAAATAGGTATCATACTCACAATGGACATATTAACACAGGCATGTCAAACTGAACAAGATGTATGATCCAAACAACATCTGAGTCCATACGATGGAACCCTGGATGACCAACTGTCTAACGCGTTTCGAGGACACAACCTCTTCCTTAGAGCCAGTGGGGTTAGCCAGTTGGTCATCCAGGGTTCCATCGTATGGACTCAGATGTTGTTTGGATCATACATCTTGTTCAGTTTGACATGCCTGTGTTAATATGTCCATTGTGAGTATGATACCTATTTTTGTTTCTTCAATAAATTATTTTAAATGATAATGCACTAGGTCGGTGCGCCCTTTTTCTGTTTCTCCATTTGTATCCTTTTTTGGGTATGACAGCTAGTCCATTTCCCCTTCACCTTTTCCCAATGTCTTTTCTGATTAGCATACATGCAGATCACAAATTTTCTGTGAGTATCCTCCTTCGGAATTTTGACTTGTATGGATACGTTAACTTGTCCTTATTCAGGAGTGCAAGTATTCTAGTTTGGCATACAAGCTAAGGTTTAAAATAAAGAACTTTCTAAATAAAGGATTCATTTGGCATTTATAATAAAATGATTTTGTTTTGCTTTTTTATCAAAGCAGTGCCTGGCTAGATGTCATGTATAATGTTGAAACTGAAGAACAGAAAACAATACAGGGATTCATTTATTACGTTATGACTGGACTCAATGGAGTTGTAGAGAAACAAGGGGCCCTCGAGGTGGGGAAAAACATAGATCATTAAAAAGATTCAAATGAATACACATACAAGAAAGGTGTTGTTATGGTTTTATTCATTTATAATTTGGCTTAATGCCATTCAATTAAGTCTTTGTTAATAGCTCTCCATTACATTGTATGCTTTTACTTTACCCTGGTGTTTATAATGCATCGTAAATTGTGATAATGATAATAATAACATGAACCATTTCTTTTGTCTTTATGTTCTCCAATATAGAACAAAACTTGCAATATTTGTAGCAGAATCACAGAAGTGACTCAGAAGTTAATGTTAACAATTATCTCACAATATTAAGCACTATGCTGTAAAACTGATTTGTGAGTTTTTAGTGACTTGTTTATAGCTTTATAATTCCATTTTGCATGCACACACAGCAAGAACAGGTATCAGTGGAATATTACAATAATCCAGGTAAGTTTTAACTATCTCTTTGGATGGACAAGTTTGAAAGTTCCTTTTTACAAAATGTTAATGTGCAGAATGTTAGTGCTTCTGGTTTGCCCAGTCTGAATTTTACAGTAGAGCGGTCAAAATTAGCAGCTGGTAAATTTCTCCAACTAAGCCCTGTTTTACACCGGTATGACTTGTTATGTGATTTTGCATGACAAGTTGCACCCTATTGTCGGCAATGGAACCATTCAAATTGGTGTGACTCCAACTCTGTCAGAGTCACACTGATTTTGAAGACAGTTCCTGCACTATTTTCATCAATTTTAGGGGAGATCTGCATAGACATCTGCGTATGAACTCACACAGATGTCAGGCAAGTCATGCCTAAAATCACACTGATCTATGGCTTTGAAATTGTGCTACTTCAAGTGAAATAGCGCAATTTCAAAGTCACATTCAGTGTGAACAAGGGCTAAAGCTCAATCCACTACACCTGGTCAGTCTTTTCTATTTTAAAGCTGAACTCCAGAATACAAAAGTAGATTAAAAAAACTGTTTTGTATGTATAAAGACCTCATTTAGCTTAGTTTTCTGTTGTTGTGTAAGTGCCTGACATTCACCTGGTAGCAGCCTCTTGAGGTCAGCAGAGCTCAGAGAAGGGGAAGAAGCAGCACATTCAGTTGGGATGTAGAGTTCATGAGCATACAAGAAACATGCTGATAGGAGGAGAGCGAATAGTGGAAGAAATTAGCTCATCAGTCTGCTGATTCTCTTCCAATCACATGTTTGGGGAAGGGTCAAAACCTTTAAGTTTTAATTAGCTGCAAGAGAGAAAAATAGGTTTCCAGCCCTGCCAGGCAGGACTGTGCTATATGGCAGAGCTGTGTAAATCTCTGAAGTGTATGGAAAAAAAATACAAATCCTTTGGAATGTAAAACAGCTCCTTTATATGTATTTACTATGGGCAGTTAGCTAATTGCCTGAAGTTCAACTTTAACCATTTACACATTTGGGTGTAAATGGACAGTGGCATCAGTTTACACCCAGCCACCCATAGAGCAGAGCAGACTCAAACCGTGTCTGCTCTGCATGAACTGAGTGGATACAAACCTCTCAACTGCCTGCTCTGCTCTGATCTGCAGGGCACTAGCAAATAGATCCTCTGCTGATCTAATCAGAGTCCACACCCTGGGAAAGGTGTCTAACCCATTAACCACCCTCTTCTTCTTTACATCTCCTCTCCATCCTGTCTCTGTATGTGGCCTGCATATTAACCCTTTCAGCTTTGTTATCCTGCACATACTGTATGCACATCAGTCTTCTTTTACATCCCTCCCACTGTATTTGACCTTTACATTAACCACAGCACTTAATCCTCCCTCTGTGAATGAATGTCTGACTGCACTGTATCTAGTTCACCATTACCGGCACTATGTTGCAGTTTTCACTGAATCTTCTCATCCCACAGGCACTGGTAGTGAAATACATGCAAAGGTCCCATCTCTGCCCATCTGCTGCCACATGATTGATGTTATGGAGAATGCAGCATGAGGAGTGAGGCTTTATGGCAGCAGGGCAAAGCACAAAACACAGACAGATAAGTCTTCCTAGAATCTCCTCCCATAACTGATATATTGGTCTGGGGTGAAGTGACTGCATAAAGGCATTAAACTGTAATATTAACCATCTCAGTACCAGTATATTTCTTAATTTCCAAAAAATTCATGACAAAAAAATTAATCACCCAGAAATATCTGCCTTCCAAAAATGGATCATTTTGGGGGACTTTGTACTGTCCTGGCATTTCTGTTGTAACATAAAAAAAAAGTAATGGTTTATATTTTTTGTGTTTATGTAGTACACACATTTTTAAATGTCTCAGCTGGTATCAAATAATATAAAAATAAAGCTCCATCTGTCTCAAAAAAATGTTAGGCATAGCGTTGAATGTCCAAGTAATTGTCAGTCCAAATATTGCAGCACTAAAAATTGATTCTGTTGATGCAGAAGTTAAAATATATTAATCCTTATATTCATTATGTGTATTTTTACTAATTTCCTTCTCTGGGTTTTTGAAGAAAATTCGTACCCCATTTTAAAAATAGCACAGAGGAGCTTCCTGGGTATTCACTATGGGGGTTCCAACCACAATGACTGCATTTCCGAGATATTCTTTTTTGAAATTGGAATATTATTATTATTATTATTATACAGTATTTATATAGCGCCAAACGGTTTGCTCAGCACTGTACAGTAGCGGGGGGGACAGAACATGAGACAAGACAGTAACAATACAATACACGAGGGGTTCGAGGGCCCTGCTCTTTCGAGCTTACAATCTAGGAGGGAGGGGAAGGTGATACAGGAGGAGATGGCTGTGGGGGATGCGGTGGTTGGTACAATGTCAGGCACAGGTCTCGTCTGCAGCCCTCACTTCAGTCCATATACATTGTTCCCCATTTTAGGCCCCGATGAAGGGGGTGGTTTTGGACCCCCGAAACGTACTGGCTTCCTTTTGACCTTCCACCTGACCCCAAACTGGGATAAAAATCATATCTGGGGGTGCTGCTTCCATCTACAATGTATGACCAGATATAGCAAAAGGACAGGGAACACATCGGGGGGCCCCCCAAGGGCCACAGACTCCTAGTAGGTGGAAGATATTGTGACGGAAATCCGTCCCCCTCTGACACGATTGGACGGCGCTAAATCATATCACCTCGGAGACGTAGCACCCCCGTTTATTAATACACTGAGGGGGTCCAGAACACCGGGCCAGTCTGTGGTAGGTGGGCAGTCAGGCGCAGGGAATGATGGGGGAATAAAACTTCAAGGATTCTGTTGAGTTCCAATACTCCAACACATTTGCTGGTATTCTTAATAAGTTCCACTAATCACAGGAAGCTACAGCTACTAGGAATGAGCAAAACCTACCTGGGTTCAGTTCCAAGTGAGTCCTTACAAAAACTAAAGTTCAGGTGCTGATGTCAAACCTCATTAAAGTTGATAGGAGCAAATGTTAAAACAGTAATGGCCATTTTTGAGCTAATAGTGAAGGGATTGTCAAACAAATGGCAAAGGGGGCTGGACAGTTTTTAAAAATATTGTTTACTAGGGAGCAGCAATTTTATTAATGCTTTAAGAACAACATTAAAAATGCCAAATTCCTTTCAATAACGTGTGCTGAATGCCTTTAATCTCCCTGTAAAATGGTGCATCTGTATGGTGTATACAGCCTATTGCAGGAAAACCGACTTCTACAAAGAAAAAAATGCAGTTTAAACTGCTGGCAAACTACAGCTTTGATTGCTTTACTTCTGTTTGTAAATGAATGGCATGAGGTTTCCATCAATTACACCAGACTCTTGCCGTAGATGAGGGTCTGATATAAATGTTAATGGGGGACCTCCACAAAAAACCCGAAAAAAACTATATATATTTTTAGGGGGAATCTCATATCTGACCCTTATCCTTAAGAAGGGTTTGGTATGGAAGTCAAGGGGGACCCCATACAAAAAAAGGTGTTGGTTCCCCTCCTCCAAATTTGTGACAGGCTCTTTGTGTCTGGTATGAAGTTTATGGGGAAACCTTATGCAAAAAAAAAAGTTAATGAATGCAAGAGCCTTTTACTGACAACTCCTATGCTTGAGGGGGGATATTGAAGAGGACAATTAGATACTGGCTCACCCTATGTAAATGAGTAACCCTACCCATTTAGAAAGAAAGTGAAAAACACAAATAAAACACACATACAGTTTTGACAAACCCTTGCAGATACAGGTCAGTCATGAATGTCTCCTGAAATATCTTTTTGTTATTCGTACATGTCCCCCAGGGCAGTGCCCAACTCCCCATGCCCTTTGTTTGACAATCCATTGCCTATTAGACTTTAAAATGACCAGGAATTAAGATCAGGTTCCCATGGACTTCAGTGGGATTCAGGAGTTCTTCAGAATTTTGGTGCAGTGCAGCAGACCTCCAGATATTTGGTTCATTTCTATTGTTCAACATTTACATGCACCCAGTACGGTATTCTTCCTAACTAGGTCTAGGTTATATAGTTACACATTTAGTTAGGTTTAACCACTTTCTGTCCACCTGCCCACATTGTGCTGCGGACAGGCGGTAGCTACAGGAACAGTGATGTACTGGGACATCACTGTGGCTGTACCAACACAGGGGTTCCTGCGCTCTTCAGCGGATGTGCAGTGCTCCCCCCCCAAGGACCGGTAATCGGGATCCAGTAGTCACATGATCACAAAGTAGCTTGCAATGTTAGCAAAACTGTTATGAATCAGTTTTAAAGCATGTCATTATTAGTATCTATTTCCTTGGTGTAACATTATATTTTAACAAACAATTGGGCAATATATTGTATTTTTGTGCATTAAAATTCCAAAAAATGTATTATTTCCAAAAATTTTACATGTGAAAAATCGCTGTGCAAATACGGTGACATAAAAAATTGCAACGCCCACCATTTTAGTCTCTAGTGAAAAACTATTTTTTCAAACAAAAAGTGTCAGAAAAGGCTCTGCTTTGCAAGTGGTCAGAAGACTGGGTGATGTTTTGTATCAGCTTCTAATATTGGCTCTGAAATGCCAGGATAGTAGAAGCACCACCCCCCCCCCCCCAAATGACCCCTTTTTGGAAAGAAGATATTCCAAGGTATTTGCTAAGGGGCATGGTGAGTATATTTCAGGTCTCAATTGTTGCAAGTTTTTGAAAAATGAAGAAGGAAACAAAATATATTTATTCTTTTCTTTTTTTCTTTTTCAAACTCCTGTGACAAAAAATGATATCTGAAAAATGCCTCTTATCAAATTCCTTGGGGTATCTACTTTCTAAAAAAGGGTCATTAAAGGGGGCATTTGTATTATCGTGGCATTTTAGGGCCTCCAAAACTGATAGGTAGTGAGGTAGTACATAAGGAAATATGCTCTTTGAAAGCCTGAAGGTGGTCATTGGATATTGGGGGTCTGTATGTGGCTAGGCTGCCAAAAAGTCTCTCACATGTGGTATCCTCATACTTGAGAGTAGTAGCAGAATGTGTTTTGGGGTGTTATTCCACATATACCCATGGCATGCTTGAGCAATATATAATTTAAGTGATAACTTTGCATAAGAAAAAAAAAAAAAAACATTTTTGGGGTTCTTTCCCAAAAATTTGTGGCAAAAAAAATAAAATCTTCCATAGACTCAACATGCCTCTCAGCAAATTCCTTGGGGTGTCTACTTTCCAAAAATGGGCAATTTAGAGGTGTTTGTTCTGCCCTGGCATTTTAGCACCTCAAGAAATGTGATAGGCAGTCAAAAAGTAAAAGCTGCGTATATTCCAATATACACTATATTGCCAAAAGTATTGGGACCCCTGCCTTTACACGCACATGAACTTTAATGGAATCCCAGTCTTAGTCCATAGGGTTCAATATTGAGTTGGCTCACCCTTTTCAGCTATAACAGCTTCAACTCTTTTGGGAATGCTGTCCGCATGGTTTAGGAGTATGTCTATGGGAATTAGAGATGAGCGAAGTATTCAAAAATTAGATTCGGCTGATTCGGCGAATTCGCGGAATAAATTCGATTCGAGTCGAATATATTCGCTGCGAATTTAACTTATAAAAAGGGTGTTTCTAGGCTTCAGAGAGCCTTTATATTAGTGCAGAACACTGTACCTTTAATTTAAATGCCCTTGGAGTCTGCTGGGGAAGAGAAATAATACTGTCAGTCAGTATGACATGCAGATGAGTGCCGTCGATCTTAGAATCACCGCACACTTCACTCATTTGGGCAGTCACGGGGCCAAAACCAGAGTGTGGAGCCACAGTGTGGCGGTGGAGGCAGCAGCAATGGGAGGCCATACAGCACCCTATGAAAAAATGGAACCCACCAGCAGTGTGAGGAGACCTGAAAGTGGCACATGGCAGAGTGTGGCGATGGAGACAGCAGCAATGGGAGGCCGTACAGGGACCCATGACACACTCTGGACCTGGCAGCAGCATGAGGAGGCGGTACAGGGGCCCATGACAGATTACGGGCCTGGCAGCAGCATGAGGAGTCGGTACGGGGGCCCATGGCAGATTACGGGCCTGGCAGCAGCAATGGGAGGCCATACAGCACCCTATGACAAAATGGAACCCACCAGCAGTGAGGAGACCTGAAAGTGGCACATGGCAGAGTGTGGCGGTGGAGACAGCAGCAATGGGAGGCCGTACAGGGAACCATGACACACTCTGGACCTGGAAGCAGCATGAGGAGGCGGTACAGGGGCCCATGACAGATTACGGGCCTGGCAGCAGCATGAGGAGTCGGTACGGGGGCCCATGGCAGATTACGGGCCTGGCAGCAGCAATGGGAGGCCCGTAATCTGCCAGCACCCTATGACAAAATGGAACCCACCAGCAGTGTGAGGAGACCTGAAAGTGGCACATGGCAGAGTGTGGCGATGGAGACAGCAGCAATGGGAGGCCGTACAGGGACCCATGACACACTCTGGACCTGGCAGCAGCATGAGGAGGCGGTACAGGGGCCCATGACAGATTACGGGCCTGGCAGCAGCATGAGGAGTCGGTACGGGGGCCCATGGCAGATTACGGGCCTGGCAGCAGCATGAGGAGTCGGTACGGGGGCCCATGGCAGATTACGGGCCTGGCAGCAGCAATGGGAGGCCCGTAATCTGCCAGCACCCTATGACAAAATGGAACCCACCAGCAGTGTGAGGAGACCTGAAAGTGGCACATGGCAGAGTGTGGCGATGGAGACAGCAGCAATGGGAGGCCGTACAGGGACCCATGACACACTCTGGACCTGGCAGCAGCATGAGGAGGCGGTACAGGGGCCCATGACAGATTACGGGCCTGGCAGCAGCATGAGGAGTCGGTACAGGGGCCCAGGGCAGATTACGGGCCTGGCAGCAGCAATGGGAGGCCCGTAATCTGCCAGCACCCTATGACAAAATGGAACTCACCAGCAGTGTGAGGAGACCTGAAAGTGGCACATGGCAGAGGGTGGCGATGGAGACAGCAGCAATGGGAGGCCGTACAGGGACCCATGACACACTCTGGACCTGGCAGCAGCATGAGGTGGCGGTACAGGGGCCCATGACAGATTACGGGCCTGGCAGCAGCAATGGGAGGCCCGTAATCTGCCAGCACCCTATGACAAAATGGAACCCACCAGCAGTGTGAGGAGACCTGAAAGTGGCACATGGCAGAGTGTGGCGATGGAGACAGCAGCAATGGGAGGCCGTACAGGGACCCATGACACACTCTGGACCTGGCAGCAGCATGAGGAGGCGGTACAGGGGCCCATGACAGATTACGGGCCTGGCAGCAGCATGAGGAGTCGGTACGGGGGCCCATGGCAGATTACGGGCCTGGCAGCAGCAATGGGAGGCCGTAATCTTCCAGCACCCTATGACAAAATGGAACCCACCAGCAGTGTGAGGAGACCTGAAAGTGGCACATGGCAGAGTGTGGCGATGGAGACAGCAGCAATGGGAGGCCGTACAGGGACCCATGACACACTCTGGACCTGGCAGCAGCATGAGGAGGCGGTACAGGGGCCCATGACAGATTACGGGCCTGGCAGCAGCATGAGGAGTCGGTACGGGGGCCCATGGCAGATTACGGGCCTGGCAGCAGCAATGGAAGGCCGTAATCTGCCAGCACCCTATGACAAAATGGAACCCACCAGCAGTGTGAGGAGACCTGAAAGTGGCACATGGCAGAGTGTGGCGATGGAGACAGCAGCAATGGGAGGCCGTACAGGGACCCATGACACACTCTGGACCTGGCAGCAGCAAGAGGAGGCGGTACAGGGGCCCATGGCAGAGTGGCGAAGCGTAAGCAGCTTAAATTGAAGGCCATACAGAGGCCTATGTTAAAAATAATAGCATGTTTGGGGCATGATTCATGGCGGATTTAGTCAGTTGTGTCAGGAACTGGTGGTTTGAAATCCAGACTAATCCACGCCTGATTCATTTTCACAAACGTGAGTCTCTCCACACTTTGGGTGGACAGTCGTGTCCTCCGCGGAGTTACAATACCTCCTGCCGCACTAAACACGCGCTCCGATGCCACGCTACTGGCCGGGCATGACAGCCTTTCAAGGGCAAATTCAGCTAGTTGGGGCCAAAGGTCAAGTTTCGTTGCCCAGTAGTCAAGGGGATTGTCTACCTCGGTTGGCAGGGTGCTGTCCAAGTAGGCCCAAGCCTGTTGTTTGAGGTCCTGCTCCAGGTTCACCTGATGCTGCTGCTGCTGCGGCTGGTTAGTAGTTTCCTCACTGCGCTGGTGAAGAAAGCTACTCATCATCGACTGCAGACTGAGGCAGCCGCTGCTGGTGGAGCTGCCACTGCTCCTACCACCCCACCCCTCCCCTGCTGCCATGGCAGCGGAACGCGAGCGCACAGGGCCCACAGTGTCTGAGGATGGACGTTGGCGCAGAAAGGCAGAGACTAACTGACGACATAGGTGGTTTTTATAGTACGTTATTTTGGCCTCCCTCTCAGCAGGTGTGAAAAAGGCCACCATTTTTGAACGGTAGCGAGGGTCCAACAAGGTGGACAGCCAAAAGTCATCCCTCTGTCTGATGGTTATTATTCGGCTGTCGCTACGCAAGCAGCCGAGCATGCTATGGGCCATTTGTGCCAAGGAATGCGAGGGACTCCCTGCCTCCATCTCCACAGCATACTGCCACGGTGCGTCTGGGTCCTCTGTCTCCTCCTCCTCCTCTACCAGATGCTCCTGCTCCTCCACTCCTGTCCGCTGAGTGGAAAAACCACCCATTTTACTCAATAATTCCTGAGCACCAATGTCCTCCTCTACCTCCTCCTCTTCTTCCTGTCCTGCCCCCACAGGGGTCATGTGGCGTTGAGATCTGTGCGCCACGTCTACCGCACCCTGACCAGCCATTGTTAACAGCATTTGTTCCAGGACGTGCAACAGGGGAATGACGTCGTTCATCCCATAGTCCTGCCGACTCACGAATAGTGTGGCCTCCTCAAAGGGCCTGAGCAAGCGGCAGGTGTCACGCATGAGCTGCCAATGGCTGACATCTAAGTTACACAGGGGAGTACCTTTATCCGCTTGTAACATCAGGAAATCAGTGATGGCCTTTCGCTGTTCGTAAAGGCGGTCTAACATATGTAGGGTTGAATTCCACCTTGTTGCAACGTCGCAGATCAGGCGATGCTGAGGAATTCCGTTCTGCCGCTGCAGCTCAAGGAGGGTGTGCTTTGCGGTGTAGGAATGGCTGAAATGCATGCAAAGTTTACGTGACATTTTAAGGATGTCTTGCAGTGGGATGGTGGATTTCAGGAACCGCTTGACAACCAGATTGAACACGTGAGTCATGCATGGCGCATGGCACAACCTTCCTTGACGCAGAGCAGACACCATGTTCTTTCCGTTGTCGGTCAACATGGTTCCGATTTCCAGTTTGCGCGGAGACAGCCATCTGTCGATTTCTCTGTTCATTACACTCAGAAGTTCCTCCCCTGTGTGACTACGTTCGCCAAGGCATACCAGGTGCAGCACAGCGTGACACCGTTGCGCCCTGCACATGTGATATGTCGGTCGGGTAATGGGACTTGGCACGGGGGTGGCGGCTGAGGACACGGCGGAAGAAGAGGTGGTAGAGGCGGACATCTTTGCTGGACCAAGGACGTGCAAACATGGAGGCAAAAGCGGCGTGACCTGTCCAAGTTGCTGGTGCGGCTGTGCCGGCACCACGTTCACCCAGTGGGCCGTAAATGACATGTACTGTCCCTGACCGTAGTTACAGCTCCACACGTCGGCGCTGCCGTGCACTTTGGCAGAGACCGACATGCTCAAAGACTGGCCCACCATCTCTTCTACATGTGAATGCAGGGCTGGCACTGCCTTTTTGGCGAAGAAATGCCGGCTTGGCACTCTCCACCGCGGCTCGGCACAAGCCATCATTTCTCGGAAAGGTGCTGAGTCCACCACTTGGAAAGGGAGGGACTGCAGCACCAGCAACTTGGACAGGAGGACGTTCAGCTTCTGCACCGTCGGGTGCGTGCTCGCAAACTGTTGTCTCTTGGAAATGGATTCCAAGAAAGACTGCTGACGGAATCCGTGAAGAGGAGTAGCAGGAGAAGGAGCATCTGAACGAGCGGAAGATGCCAACGAGCGACAACTCCCCTCAGCAGAGGTGTTGGAGCCTTGACTGGCTGATAGAGGGCGATTGACGTCGGGTGACGGAGCAAGTAACGGAGCGGGTGATGGAGCGGGGGCTGGGGCAGGCAGAACCGCCGTATCTTTATCACGGTTTTCCCAGGCCACCGAATGGCGACGCTGCATATGCTGACGCAACGCTGTAGTCCCAACATGGGCCCCCTGGCCACGCTTGACTTTCTGGCCACATAGTCGACATACGGCTACGTTTACTTCCTCGGGCGGCTTGACGAAAAATTGCCACACCGCCGAGTAGGAAACTTTGTCCCCGCTACTCCTCACTGGCTGACTGCTACTTCCTCCGTGCACACCGGCACCACTACTGGCCGTGGTGGTAGGCTGCAGTGGAGCTGGTGCTCTACTCCGTGGCCGTTTGCCTCCACTGACACTGCTGCGACCCTGCTGCCTCCTGGGCAACCCACCGACTGTTTTGCTCGCTGGCAAGCTGGCACCCTCTTCTCCTGATGATGCGGAAGCAATAGCCTGATGACGACGAGGCTGCCAAGTGCGATCAGCCTCATCATCATCAATTAGGGTCTCCGCCTCACTACTAGCCCCCTCGGCTGCGTGTGGGTCAGGAGACAGACCTGTCTCTAGACCGGCTACCGAGCCACTCTCCTCGCCAGTACTTCTTCGCCTGGCTGCTGAAGAGGCGGATGTCTCCCCCCATTCCTGACCGCCCTCTGTTAGCTCTTCCTCACTGTACAGTGGGGCTGAGCCCACAGCATGCGATACTTCGCTTGGTGAGGGAACACCAAAGGACAGGGGCAGGTAGAGGACACGTGATTTCAGTGGGCTTGCTCCCGGGCCATGCCAACTAACGGTTGTGTCTGACGTACCCACCGACCGTTGGCTGTAGGTGTCAGAGGTGACCTGGGAAGAGGAAGACGACCGAGCCAACCAATCGATGACGGCAGGGTTGTCGGTGGAGACACGATCGCTGGATGACACCGGGAGCACTGGCCTCTGGCTGCGACTAGTGCTGCCTCGACCCCTTCCTCTGCTGCCACGTCTGCTCGCTCCTGAAACATTGCCTCCTCTGCCACTCCTCTGCGTGTTGTCTGACATACTCTTTAATTCAACGATTCTGTGTCCCTGAGTAACAATTCTGTGTCCCTGAGTAACAATTCTGTGTCCCTGAGTAACAATTCTGTGTCCCTGAGTAACAATTCTGTGTCCCTGTGTAACAATTCTGTGTCCCTGAGTAACGATTCTGTGTCCCTTAGTAACGATTCTGTGTCCCTCAGTAACAATTCTGTGTCCCTCAGTAACAATTATGTGTCCCTGAGTAACAATTCTGTGTCCCTGAGTAACGATTCTGTGTCCCTGAGTAACAATTCTGTGTCCCTGAGTAACAATTCTGTGTCCCTGAGTAACGATTCTGTGTCCCTCAGTAACGATTCTGTGTCCCTGAGTAACAATTCTGTGTCCCTGAGTAACAATTCTGTGTCTGTCCCTGAGTAACAATTCTGTGTCCCTGAGTAACAATTCTGTGTCCCTCAGTAACGATTCTGTGTCCCTCAGTAACGATTCTGTGTCCCTGAGTAACAATTCTGTGTCCCTGAGTAACAATTTTGTGTCCCTGAGTAACAATTCTGTGTCCCTGAGTAACGATTCTGTGTCCCTGAGTAACGATTCTGTGTCCCTCAGTAACGATTCTGTGTCCCTCAGTAACAATTCTGTGTCCCTCAGTAACAATTCTGTGTCCCTGAGTAACGATTCTGTGTCCCTGAGTAACGATTCGGTGTCCCTCAGTAACGATTCTGTGTCTCTGAGTAAATATTCTGTGTCCCTGAGTAACAATTCTGTGTCCCTGAGTAACAATTCTGTGTCCCTGAGTAACAATTATGTGTCCCTGAGTAACGATTCTGTGTCCCTGAGTAACAATTCTGTGTCCCTGAGTAACAATTCTGTGTCTGTCCCTGAGTAACAATTCTGTGTCCCTGAGTAACGATTCTGTGTCCCTCAGTAACGATTCTGTGTCCCTGAGTAACAATTCTGTGTCCCTGAGTAACAATTCTGTGTCCCTGAGTAACGATTCTGTGTCCCTCAGTAACGATTCTGTGTCCCTCAGTAACAATTCTGTGTCCCTGAGTAACAATTCTGTGTCCCTGAGTAACAATTCTGTGTCCCTGAGTAACGATTCTGTGTCCCTCAGTAACGATTCTGTGTCCCTGAGTAACAATTCTGTGTCCCTGAGTAACAATTCTGTGTCCCTGAGTAACGATTCTGTGTCCCTCAGTAACGATTCTGTGTCCCTCAGTAACGATTCTGTGTCCCTGAGTAACGATTCTGTGTCACTGAGTAACAATTCTGTGTCCCTGAGTAATGATTCTGTGTCCCTCAGTAACGATTCTGTGTCCCTGAGTAACAATCCTGTGTCCCTGAGTAACGATTCTGTGTCCCTGAGTAACGATTCTGTGTCCCTGAGTAACAATCCTGTGTCCCTGAGTAACAATTCTGTGTCCCTGAGTAACGATTCTGTGTCCCTCAGTAACAATTCTGTGTCCCTGAGTAACAATTCTGTGTCCCTGAGTAACGATTCTGTGTCCCTGAGTAACGATTCTGTGTCCCTGAGTAACAATTCTGTATCCCTGAGTAATGATTCTGTGTCCCTGAGTAACAATTCTGTGTCTCTGAGTAACAATTCTGTGTCCCTGAGTAACAATTTTGTGTCTGTCCCTGAGTAACAATTCTGTGTCCCTCAGTAACGATTCTGTGTCCCTGAGTAACAATTCTGTGTCCCTGAATAACGATTCTGTGTCCCTCAGTAACGATTCTGTGTCCCTGAGTAACAATTCTGTGTCCCTGAGTAACAATTCTGTGTCTGTCCCTGAGTAACAATTCTGTGTCCCTGGGTAACAATTCTGTGTCCCTCAGTAACGATTCTGTGTCCCTGAGCAACAATTCTGTGTCCCTGAGTAACGATTCTGTGTCCCTGAGTAACGATTCTGTGTCCCTCAGTAACAATTCTGTGTCCCTGAGTAACAATTCTGTGTCCCTGAGTAACAATTCTGTGTCCCTGAGTAACGATTCTGTGTCCCTGGGTAACAATTCTGTGTCCCTCAGTAACGATTCTGTGTCCCTGAGCAACAATTCTGTGTCCCTGAGTAACGATTCTGTGTCCCTGAGTAACAATTCTGTGTCCCTGAGTAACAATTCTGTGTCCCTGAGTAACGATTCTGTGTCCCTGAGTAACGATTCTGTGTCCCTCAGTAACGATTCTGTGTCCCTCAGTAACAATTCTGTGTCCCTGAGTAACAATTCTGTGTCCCTGAGTAACGATTCTGTGTCCCTGAGTAACGATTCGGTGTCCCTCAGTAACAATTCTGTGTCTCTGAGTAAATAATCTGTGTCCCTGAGTAACAATTCTGTGTCCCTGAGTAACAATTCTGTGTCCCTCAGTAACGATTCTGTGTCCCTGAGTAACAATTCTGTGTCCCTGAGTAACAATTCTGTGTCTGTCCCTGAGTAACAATTCTGTGCCCCTGAGTAACAATTCTGTGTCCCTCAGTAACGATTCTGTGTCCCTGAGTAACAATTCTGTGTCCCTGAGTAACAATTCTGTGTCCCTGAGTAACGATTCTGTGTCCCTCAGTAACGATTCTGTGTCCCTCAGTAACAATTCTGTGTCCCTGAGTAACAATTCTGTGTCCCTGAGTAACAATTCTGTGTCCCTGAGTAACGATTCTGTGTCCCTCAGTAACAATTCTGTGTCCCTGAGTAACAATTCTGTGTCCCTGAGTAACAATTCTGTGTCTGTCCCTGAGTAACAATTCTGTGTCCCTCAGTAACAATTCTGTGTCCCTCAGTAACGATTCTGTGTCCCTCAGTAACGATTCTGTGTCCCTGAGTAACAATTCTGTGTCCCTGAGTAACGATTCTGTGTCACTGAGTAACAATTCTGTGTCCCTGAGTAACAATTCTGTGTCCCTCAGTAACGATTCTGTGTCCCTCAGTAACGATTCTGTGTCCCTGAGTAACAATCCTGTGTCCCTGAGTAACGATTCTGTGTCCCTGAGTAACGATTCTGTGTCCCTGAGTAACGATTCTGTTTCCCTGAGTAACAATCCTGTGTCCCTGAGTAACAATTCTGTGTCCCTGAGTAACGATTCTGTGTCCCTCAGTAACGATTCTGTGTCCCTGAGTAACAATTCTGTGTCCCTGAGTAACGATTCTGTGTCCCTGAGTAACAATTCTGTGTCCCTGAGTAATGATTCTGTGTCCCTCAGTAACAATTCTGTGTCCCTGAGTAACAATTCTGTGTCCCTGAGTAACAATTTTGTGTCTGTCCCTGAGTAACAATTCTGTGTCCCTCAGTAACGATTCTGTGTCCCTGAGTAACAATTCTGTGTCCCTGAGTAACGATTCTGTGTCCCTCAGTAACGATTCTGTGTCCCTGAGTAACAATTCTGTGTCCCTGAGTAACAATTCTGTGTCTGTCCCTGAGTAACAATTCTGTGTCCCTGGGTAACAATTCTGTGTCCCTCAGTAACGATTCTGTGTCCCTGAGCAACAATTCTGTGTCCCTGAGTAACGATTCTGTGTCCCTGAGTAACGATTCTGTGTCCCTCAGTAACAATTCTGTGTCCCTGAGTAACAATTCTGTGTCCCTGAGTAACGATTCTGTGTCCCTCAGTAACGATTCTGTGTCCCTGAGTAACAATTCTGTGTCACTGAGTAACAATTCTGTGTCCCTCAGTAACGATTCTGTGTCCCTCAGTAACGATTCTGTGTCCCTCAGTAACAATTCTGTGTCCCTGAGTAACAATTCTGTGTCCCTGAGTGACAATTCTGTGTCCCTGAGTAACGATTCTGTGTCCCTGGGTAACAATTCTGTGTCCCTCAGTAACGATTCTGTGTCCCTGAGCAACAATTCTGTGTCCCTGAGTAACGATTCTGTGTCCCTGAGTAACGATTCTGTGTCCCTCAGTAACAATTCTGTGTCCCTGAGTAACAATTCTGTGTCCCTGAGTAACGATTCTGTGTCCCTCAGTAACGATTCTGTGTCCCTGAGTAACAATTCTGTGTCACTGAGTAACAATTCTGTGTCCCTCAGTAACGATTCTGTGTCCCTCAGTAACGATTCTGTGTCCCTCAGTAACAATTCTGTGTCCCTGAGTAACAATTCTGTGTCCCTGAGTAACAATTCTGTGTCCCTGAGTAACGATTCTGTGTCCCTCAGTAACAATTCTGTGTCCCTGAGTAACAATTCTGTGTCCCTGAGTAACAATTCTGTGTCCCTGAGTAATGATTCTGTGTCCCTCAGTAACAATTCTGTGTCCCTGAGTAACAATTCTGTGTCCCTGAGTAACAATTCTGTTTCTGTCCCTGAGTAACAATTCTGTGTCCCTGAGTAATAATTCTGTGTCCCTGAGTAACGATTCTGTGTCCCTGAGTAACGATTCTGTGTCCCTCAGTAACAATTCTGTGTCCCTGAGTAACAATTCTGTGTCCCTGAGTAACGATTCTGTGTCCCTGAGTAACGATTCTGTGTCCCTCAGTAACAATTCTGTGTCCCTGAGTAACAATTCTGTGTCCCTGAGTAACAATTCTGTGTCCCTGAGTAACAATTCTGTGTCCCTGAGTAACGATTCTGTGTCCCTCAGTAACGATTGTGTGTCCCTGAGTAACAATTCTGTGTCCCTGAGTAACAATTCTGTGTCTGTCCCTGAGTAACAATTCTGTGTCCCTGAGTAACAATTCTGTGTCCCTGAGTAATGATTCTGTGTCCCTGAGTAACAATTCTGTGTCCCTGAGTAACGATTGTGTCCCTCAGTAATAATTCTGTGTCCCTGAGTAACAATTCTGTGTCTGTCCCTGAGTAACAATTCTGTGTCCCTGAGTAACAATTCTGTGTCCCTGTGTAATGATTCTGTGTCCCTCAGTAACAATTCTGTGTCCCTGAGTAACAATTCTGTGTCTGTCCCTGAGTAACAATTCTGTGTCCCTGAGTAATAATTCTGTGTCCCTGAGTAACGATTCTGTGTCCCTGAGTAACGATTCTGTGTCCCTCAGTAACAATTCTGTGTCCCTGAGTAACAATTCTTTGTCCCTGAGTAACGATTCTGTGTCCCTGAGTAACGATTCTGTGTCCCTCAGTAACAATTCTGTGTCCCTGAGTAACAATTCTGTGTCCCTGAGTAACAATTCTGTGTCCCTGAGTAACGATTCTGTGTCCCTCAGTAACGATTGTGTGTCCCTGAGTAACAATTCTGTGTCCCTGAGTAACAATTCTGTGTCTGTCCCTGAGTAACAATTCTGTGTCCCTGAGTAACAATTCTGTGTCCCTGAGTAACGATTCTGTGTCCCTGAGTAACAATTCTGTGTCCCTGAGTAACGATTGTGTCCCTCAGTAATAATTCTGTGTCCCTGAGTAACAATTCTGTGTCTGTCCCTGAGTAACGATTCTGTGTCCCTGAGTAACAATTCTGTGTCCCTGAGTAACAATTCTGTGTCCCTGAGTAACGATTCTGTGTCCCTAAGTAACGATTCTGTGTCCCTAAGTAACGATTCTGTGGCCCTAAAGTCTCTGAGGCCCTAAGTCTGTCCCTAATACAGAGAGGTCTGTCTCTCTTGAATGACCGGAGGCTAATGGAGAATTCTAAGATGGCCGCGATTTATAGCTCCACCATTACACAGTGCTGGCTGGCTGGCTGCTGATTGGCTAATGCGATCACATGTCATGAATGAATGCATTATGGGTCAGCGCGCCTTGTCTGCACGCCTTCCCAGAGATCCCCGCTCCGTCGCCACACATGTCGCCGCCATTTTTGGGAAAATTCGATTCGTGCTTCCGAAGTTGGCTAATTTTCGGATTCGGCGCGAATCGAATATTTCCCAATATTCGAAACGAATTCCACTTCGCCATGTTCGATTCGCTCATCTCTAATGGGAATGTTTGACCAGAAGCGCATTTGTGAGGTCCGGCACTGATGCAGAACAAGAAGGCCTGGCTCATAGTCTCCACTCTAACTCATCCCAATGGTGTTGTATCGGTTTGAGGTCAGGACTCTGTGCAAGCCAGTCAAGTTTCTCCACCCCAAACTCGTTCATCCAAATCTTTATGGACCTTGCTTTATGTACTGGGGAGCAGTAATGTTGGAACATCCCATCCCCAAACTGTTCCCACAAAGTTGGGAGCATGAAATTGTCCAAAATTTCTTTGTATGCTGATGCCTTAAGAGTTCCCTTCACTGGAACTAAGCGGCCAAGCCCAACCCCTGAAAAACAACCGCACACCATAATCCCCCCTCCACCAAACTTTACACTTGGCACAATGCAGTCAGGCAAATTCCGTTTTCCTGGCAACCGCCAAACCTAGACACGTCCATTGGATTGCCAGACAGAGAAGCATGATTCGTCACTCCAGAGAACATGTCTCCATCATCTAGTACTTACTTGCTGATGTAAGGCTTGGATGCAGCTGCTTTGCCATGGAAACCTACTTCATGTAGCTCTATACACTGTTGTTGTGCTAATCTGAAGGCCACATGAAGTTGAGAGGTCTTTAGCTATTGACTCTGCAGACAGTTGGCGACTTCTGTGCACTGTGCTTTTCAGCATGCTCTGGCCACGCTCTGTCATTTTACGTGCTGTTGTTTCCAGTTGCTTCCACTTTGTTATAATACCACTAACAAGTGACCATTGAATATTTAATAGCAAGGAAATATCATGGATGGATTTATTGCACAGGTGGAAACCTATCACAGTACCACGCTTGAATGCACTGGGCTGTTGTGAGCAGTCCGTTTTTGATTGATTTTATACACCTGTGACCATGGAGGTGATTAGAACACCCGAATCCAATCATTTCGAGGCATGCCCCAATACTTTTGTCAATATAGTGTAAATACCATAGTTTGTAGACTCTACAACTTTCACACAAACCAATAATTATACACGTATTGGGAATTTTTTTACCAAAGACATGTAGCGAATATATTTTGGCCTAAATTTATGACTAACTTTGAGTTTATTGGATATTTTTTATAACCAAAAATAGAAAATATAGTTTTTTTCAAAATGTTTGGTCTTTTTTCATTTATATCACATAGCATAAAAAAAAACAGTGGTAATTAAATACCACCAAAAGAAAGCTCTATTTGTGTGAAAAAAGGGCATACATTTTGTTTTGGTACAGAGTTGCATGACCATGCAATAACCAGTTGAAGTAGCTCAGTGCTGAATAGCAAAAAATGGCCTGGTCAGGAAGAGGGGGAAATCCTTCTGGAGCTGAAGTGGTTAAAAAAGACCAATGTTTAATGATTTACAAAAAAACTGCACTCTCAGATCTTTAAAACAACAGTTGGTTTCTATTGTAGAAGAATACGGGCAGATATGTCATATAATGTAAGATATATAACTCACACTGGGACCTGCAAACTTCCATATTCACATAACTTACAGCTTACACAGATTGCAGTGGTATTTCCATTTCTCCATTCCTATAGTATATTGTGTATTCTTTTTTTTATCTCAAACCATATAATATACAATATAAACTATAAATATATAAACTATAAATTTACTGTATAATATATATATTAGATTTGAATTTGTAGTCCTCAAGTTACATATACTGTATAATGTTTACAGGTCATGCTGGGATGTTTCCTGCCCTTGTATCACAACATGGTAGACCAAGTTTGTAACAGAAAGAAATAAAGATGCAGACAACCATAGAAATGCTGTAACTGTCAACGCTTTTTCGAGAAATAATTTTTTTCTTTTCCACAATAATATTTTTACTTCAATAGCTGCTTACTCTACTCCCTTTTTTTCAGTAATTAAATCCATAGGTCTCCTAAAGACCTAAGAGGACATCTTAAACAAATCAGAAAAATGTGATGTTCCTATCAATGAAAATTGAAGGTGGAAATAGCAAACATCTTTTACTTGCGCTCAGATTTCTACTTGATGTGTGCTGCAACATTATTGGTTAAGTAGAAAATATAATTATCTCTTTTAAACAAAGGGATAAGAATAATTGCAACAATTATAGGTAATAACAAATGACCAACAAGTACCAAAAATAAAAAAATATACACATACTGTATACTATACACAAAAGAGTAAAAAAAAATGCCTAGAAATGTAGAAATAACTTTTTGACTGACCAGAGTACCTTTCAGAGGCCTTTATGTTTATAACAGAGAATGTGTCATATACCATTCACCTAACTGAGTGAACAGAACAAGCCTTGCAACCTCTCCCCCTTAAACTCAACATTTATAATAAGAAAGGCCAGAACTAGCTTTACGCTTGGTGACTGATCCCATAGTTAAAAATCCAAATAGGTACCATCAAAGGAGAGGAGAATATTTCCCTCTAGCATATTCACCTAAATGTGTGTAATCCTGTTATAAGAGCAAAATGCAGGAAATTCATAGAACAGTATTAAAAAAGCACTATGAGTAGATGGCTCTGTTGCCTCACAATTAACACTAATCACTAATGAAAGCAAGTGGTACATAAACTACACAAAAGACAAACTATGTTCCTTTTAATGGGTCAGTCCTTCATAAAGTGGTATAGGTAAACCTCTGCAGTGGTCACGATTCAAGTTTTTTTTTTCACTTGCCATTGCATGGTAATTATTCCGATTTTTCATGGCATGTTTACTATTATAGATTATACAGGATTTATTATACAGGATTTATATAGCGCCAATAGTTTGCTCAGCGCTTTACAATATAACAGGAGACAATCCAGCAACAATAAAGATCAATACAAGAGGGATAGGAGGGCCCTGCTCCTTGGAGCTTACAATCTAGGATAGATTACGATTTTCTAAGGGATTGCACTGAAGATAAACACAATAATTAATAAAAAAAGATACATTTAATCAATACATTACATTTCTGCAAGGCCAGGATATGGTATAAATTGATGTTCAGAGTGTCTTCTCTTGTATACATTGATAAGGGTTAAGATGCTAATTTAGCCAAATACCCAAAAATGACTGAGGCTTATCACTATTTAAATTTAGGTTATATATTAAACAAACATCATGGTTTATTTTCCATAGCAATCAGTTCTTCAAAAATGAAATTGTAGGATGATTGCAAATGCTTAAAGCTTTCATAGATATTTCTTTTATTTATCAATATTATGGACAGTTTTTTTGTTTTGCATTAAATTGAGTACAACCCTACTGCAAGATGTGTACTTCAAGGTTGATCTTAAGAGAGGTGCCTGCTAAGAAATGTGTTATCGAAGAAACATGAAAGTCCATGGGTGGCAGTTAGAAAATAACATGGGGTATCATGAAAATGGGAAGTCTCTAAGCAGTAAACATTAAACAACCTGGGGTATAATGCAAATGAAAAATGTCAAAATGGCATTAAACAAAAGGCTCTCCTGATTGGAGGAGGCTTTCAGAAAAAATAACTATGGACTATTTGACAAGTACTTAACACTTAACAAAATACCCATTTGATTAGATAAACAAGGGATTAAAGCCCCCTGAAAACAGCAACCCTGTTCACTTAAACAAGAAGGAACATGTCCCAGTTCTATTCCAGGGACCAGACAATACAGAAAAGACCATTAAGGAGTCTACTGAAAGAGGTCAAAGGTTGAAGACTGGGAGTCCCTTTTTATCCTCATTGTTGACTCGTGGGTGCAATAATTCACTGATGTCACAGAGAGTAATATGAATAGAACTTTTACACTTCTTTAATTAGCTTTCATGGGGATTTATTCACTAAAGGCAAAAGGACTGTTCACTTCTCATGTGAATTTCCACTTTGAAAGGAAATTTTCCTTTTGCTTAGTGAAATTAACTTTGCAAAGAATACCCAATCACATGCAAGGAAAATGAAAAAAAAAATGCTTACACATGATTAAATGATGAAAGTCAGCAGCTTCATATATAAGTAAGCTAAATTATTTTTTTCAAAGCAAATATCCCTTGCAAAGTGGACAGTCTGCTAGCCTTTAGTACATCAACCCACAGATTCTTCCATCCAGAAACAGTGGGGATAACTTACTACAGACAGCTTCACCTCATTCACTAAGCTCTAGGTAAAATTGTCTTGAAAGTGCAACTTGCCTTGCAAAATGAACAGTATATTTGCCTTTTGTAAATTAACCCGAGTGAGTAAGCTGCTTTGAGTAGCAAACACCCAGTCAGTAGTGTACCCCAGCTGAATGAGGGAGCCATTTTATCCACCTATAGTATGTTATTTTTTGTGGTCCACTTGAAAGTGATTATTAAAGTAAATAACAGCACATTGCCTCACACTACTGGATCAGTTTTAAAGAAAAAATATTTTCATATATAACAACTGATAGCTGCTCCGGAGTAGAATTAACAATAAATAAATAAATAAATAAATAATACTTCTTGTGTCTGTGACCATTATTATTGTTTTTGTGTGTTCCTTTACATTTTTTTTTTAAGTAAGGTGAGATTTCAGAGCAATAGAGTTCCACTATGGACTCAGATTTGCCTGCTTTTAATAATTCAACTCCTGAGTCTTGATGTAGAAAACTTTGAAGTTGTATTAAGAGTTTTGGAACTATGGATATGTTACAAGTTCAAATGGTCACATGTTGCTAAATGTATTTAAGATACTTTCCTTTATTTGATTTTTGCAAATTGTATCTGCTTATACTGTGAATGCACAGTTGAATCTTTAGAAACAATCCTCTAATATGAGCTGTCTGATACAGATTTGCTATCTTTTTATCTTTATCAATTTCTTGGAGAAATGTAAAACTCTGCAAAAATCACTCCCCAAATGAATGGATGCATCAGAGACTTTCCATGGCTCATCTTTAAAACAAGAATGGAACATTACAGTTGATATATTTTCTTTTCATATTAGTTTCTTCAGCTAAAATATTTTCAGTGTATGGTATCCTTCAAATAGGTCCTCTGCGTAGAACGATAACAATGAACTTAAATAAGCATATAACTCATGATAATACTTAAGTACATGCTAATAAGTATTATTATGATATTATGATGTATAATTATACTACAGTTGCAAATGAAAGTTTGAAATTACTGGAGTTCTACACAAATGGCTTCTAAAATCTGCTTTGTTCTACAGCTGTGCTACAGTAACAGACAAATACAATCTGCTTATACTAATAACTAATCAGTCACAAATAGTGGTTCTCTTTCATATTTATATTAAACACAATCTTTAAGGGCTCATTTACACTAGCCCACAGTAACCTGGTTCATTCTTCTGTGTAGGTTGTTGTTTGTTCTCAGGGCTGCTGTTAGAAATAATGGGTCCCATACAGTCTACCTGATAGCCCCCCCCCCAAAAAAAAAATACAGTAAACATCACACAACTTACAAAATTTGTATTGCGTTAATAAAGCTCTGTGTGTGAATGAGATCTTAGGGGTCATTCACTTGGTTGTTGTGGCTGAAGCTGTGTGCAGGCAGGTTATGGAAAAAGGAAAAGTCCTAGAAGTCACACATCTCTGAAAAACCTCTTAAGAAGGTGTATGACAGCCTCATCCCAGGTTCCAACTAGGACACTCATCCAACATGTTTCACTCCGCCCACGGAGCTTAGTCATGTGGATCCCCAGGACTTTTCCCTTTCCCATTAGATGTCTAAAGATGGGACAGGCTCTGTCCTCGTTGCTACATAAGATGACCCGGTGGAGCCTTGAGCTGCTTTTGTCAATTTAGTTTGGGTTGCAGGAAGCCTATGTTACACTATAGGGATGCACAAACACAGCTGCTGGTCCTAATTTAACAGGCATGTGGATACAGGTGTACAGCTCTAAACACAGACAGTGTGCATTCAGATACTCACCCATACTTCAACACCTGTCAAATTAGGACCTGTGGATTCACAGCTGCTGCATCCCTATAGAGTAAAAGGCAGTGCCAACCACACAAACAAACCACTCACTAGAGAATTAATAGTTTACATTATTTGTTTTTCACAACGCTGTTGAGGGGGCTTTGCTGAAATATCAGGTGTCTAAACAGACCACTAATATATAACTTATGAGACAGAGAAAGGAAATGATCATATAGATCCCCGATCCGTTGTCTGCATTCTCAGCTGCACTACAGGTAAATGAAGAAGAGGTGATATGTACAGAGGCTCCTGTTCATTTACAAACTAAAGTTTAGTAAACAAAGTTTACTATGCTTCAGTTATGAATGAACACAGTGAGTAATCGGTACAGATCTGCCCCCACTCTCCATCCTGAAACATTCCCCTTTGTGCTTGTGGAATCCCGTAGGAGGTAGGGGAGGGAATCCAGCAGCAATGTGGGGGAGGGGGGGGGGACATAAGGGGGCCCTGGCATAAGCGGCAATCAGATCATGGACAAGAGAGAGGGTGATTGGTGCAATTTCAGGAACTAATACCCTGCATGGCTTTTCTTGCAGCAACTGAAAGCTGGTTGGAGGGAGAGGAGAAGAAGCCGGCTTTCAAATTCTGCAGAGCAAGTCATACAGGAAAGTGATTCCTGTAATTGCCCCTCCCTGCATTGATATCCCCCTCTCATGTCTGTAATCTGATTGACCCCTGATGAACTGATGGGGCCCAAACAAGAGGACCAGCTATTCTCCATAATCGGTGACCTTGATTGTCCTGTTTAGGCAGTGGGGAGTGGACTGTTTACCTTTTTTTCTTAACTGTACTGAAATGTTAAAAGTAAAATTTCATTCATTTATATGGACTGCAATTCCACTGTTGTGCATAGAAAAAAAGTCTGAGAGTTCTGGTGCTGTATGGAAAATTGCAGACATGTTGCATTTTTCAGCACCCCACTACTTTCCACCCAAGTGCTTCATTGTAGTGTAAACAGGGCAGGATGAGTCTGGCAGCAGCATTCATGATAGACTGAAGAGGGGATAGCCTGTGATGAGGTAGGCCAATGAGGAGGGCATTACAATAGTCAAGGCGAGATATAACAAGGGAGTGAATAAGTTGCTTAGTGGTTTCCGAGGTTAGGAACAGCCGTATCTTGGAGATGTTGCGGAGGTGAAGCCTACAAGTTTTGGACAGCGATTGGATTTGGGGCTGCAAGGACAGATGGGAGTCTAGGGTTACACCTAGCACCCTGGCATGAGGGGAGGGACTGAAGATTGTGTTATTGATTTTGATAGAGAAGTTATGGGAGGGGGCACAGGCTGAAGGGAATACTAAGAGCTCAGTTTTGGAAAGATTGAGTTTGAGGAAGTGGAGTGACATCCATGCCGATATGTCGCTTAGTAGGTTAGTAATGCGAGAGGAGACTGAAGGGGTGAGGGGTAGAAAGATAGATTTGTGTGTCATCAGCATAGAGATGGTACTTAAAGCCATGGGAGTTTGTCAAGTGACCAAGGGAGGAGGTGTAGATGGAGAAGAGTATGGGCCCAAGGACGGAACCTTGAGGGACCCCTACAGAAAGAAGGAGTGAAGAGGAGGAGCCAGAGTTATAAGTAACGCTGAAGGAGCGCTGCGATAGGTAGGAGGAGAACCAGGAGAGAGCAGAGTCTCGGGGCCAAGAGAGTGGAGTTTTTTGAGGAGGAGGGGATGGTCAACCGTATCAAAAGCCGCAGAGAGGTCGAGTAGTAAGAGTACGAAGTAGTGGCCATTGGTTTTAGCAGTTATTAAATCATTAGTGAGTTTTAATAGGGCAGTTTCAGTGGAGTGTAGTGAGCGAAAGCCAGACTGTAAAGGGTCAAGAAGGTTGTTGTCAGTGAGGTAGGAGCTCAGGCGATTGTAGACTAGGCGTTCTAAGAGTTTAGAGGTAAATGGGAGCAGGGAGATGGGTCTTAAGTTGCTCAGGTTGGTGGGGTCCAGGGAGGGCTTTTTAAGTATGGGAGTGATGTGTGCATGCTTTAGAGGGGAGGGGAAGGCACGGTTAGAGAGGGAGAGATTGAAAATGTGAGTGAGGGAGCATAGGACGGAAGAAGAGGGTGACCGTAGTAGTTGTGAGGGGACAGGATCCAGAGGGCAGGTAGTGAGACGGATTTTTGAGAAAACCTTAGTGACCTCTTCAGGAGTAGCAAGGTCAAAAGAGGAAAGTGTTGAGGGAGGTTTAGTATAAGGTATGCTAAGTGGGATGGATGTCTGTGCAGTGGCGACGTCCCTACGAATTGCATCAATCTTACTTTTGAAATGATTTGCAATCTCGTGAGCAGTGAGTGAGGTGCTGGGTGGAGGTGAAGGTGGAGAAAGTAGAGAGTTAAAAGTAGAGAAGAGACGACGAGGACTGGATGATAAGCTATTGATGAGAGTGACAAAATAGGCTTGTTTGGCAGCATAGAGGGAGGAATTGTTTGTTAATAAAGCAGATTTACATAGGGTGAATGCTTGGTGAGATTTGGTTTTACGCCACAATCGCTCCAGCGCACGACTATGTCGTTTAAGATTTCTGGTGTCTTCAGTCTTCCAAGGTTGTAATGGTCAAGGCCTGATGCTTCGTGTTGTTAGAGGAGCAAGTGAGTCTAGTGTGGATGAAAGCAAACTGTTGTAGACAGTAGTGGCCAGGTGAGGGCAGGACAGGGGAGAGATTCTGTCATAGAGTTGATCAGTTGCAGAGTGGAAAGGAGTAGGATTCAAGTTGTGAAGGTTTCTGCAGGTAATTGTTTGCTGCTTGGAGGGATAAGTGTTTGAAGATGAGGACACTGTGAAGGTGATGAGATTGTGATCAGAGAGAGGAAATAGGGTGTTTGTGGGGTTTTAGGGAGTGCAAAGATGGGAGAAAACAAGGTCTAATGCAGGGGCGGACTGACAACTCATGGGGCCCTGGGCAATAGGGGATCATGGGGCCCCTGTGTCCTTGCCCAAACTCAAAAAAGCCTATGAAAAAAGTACCAGGGTCATCTCATGGGGCCCCCTACTGACCCCGGGCCCTCGGGCAGTGCCCGAGTTTCCAAATGGTCAGTCCGCCCCTGGTCTAATGTATTCCCATCAGAGTGAGTGGAGGACTGTATACATTGTTCTAATGCAAAAGATGAGGTTAGGTTGAAGAGTTGGGATGTAGCTGGGTTGTTGACGTTAATGGGGATGTTAAAATCTCCAAGAATGATAGTGGGTAGTACAGAGGAGAGAAAGTAGGGTAGCCAGGCAGAGAAATCATCAAGAAAGCGTGACACCGGTCCAGGAGGCCGATAGATCACTGCAATCCTCAGAGAAATGGGAGAAAACTGCCGAATGCAGTGAGTCTCGAAAGAAGAGAAGGATAGAGAGGGAGGGTTAGGGAGGACTTGAAAAGTGCTCAGTGGGGATAGAACCAAACCAACCCCTCCTCCTTTCCAACCACTGGGTCTGGGTGAGTGGGTCCAGAGAAGGCCTCCATAGGAAAGTGCTGCAGGAGAAGAAGAAGAATCTGCTGCTTGAAGCCAGGTTTCTGTAATTGCTAGTAGGTTAAGGGAGTGGGAGACAAAAAGGTCATGGACAGAGGTGAGCTTATTGCAGACAGAGCGGGCATTCCAGAGTGCACATGAATAAGGGAGGGTGTTTTTTTGGAGCATGGGGATTGATATTAAATTGAGGGGATTGCGGCTATTCCTGGAGAAAAGAGGGTGGCTGGTGTGGGGGTGAGATACTGGAGGACCAGGGTTTGGGGAGATATCCCCAGAGGTTAGGAGAAGAAGAAGGGTGAGGAAAGTAACATGGAAGCGGGATGTACAAAAGTGTAAATGCCTTCCAGTCCTGTTGTTTGGGGCAGCAGGTGAGTGAAGTATCAGCAGGAGGTGATGAGAGCAGTAGTAGGGAGATGGTAGCAGTGAGGGTGAGATGTGTAATCTTTGGGATGGAGCAGAGGGGTAAGTGCCTAATCAAAAGGACAAAGGCATTTAAGGGTAGCCTAAATGTGCCTGGAAATGCCATGTTTGTGTTTGAGAATGCAGTGAGTAAACTACTGGAGAATTTAGTAAATATAATTATATATATAATTGCCCCTGTGGGAAAGACAAACTGGGTTAGGCGGTGACGTTCAGTGATGTCACATCCAGCCGGTGGAGCGCACGCCGCAGCAGCGTTTCTGGTTCGGCATTACATGCCTCTTTTACCGATATCATTGTGAGTGTAACCTGATTTAAAGTAACAGTATTATGCTATGTACATTTCTGTGATCCTCTTTGCATATGACTATTTGTGAATCCTGCTGTGGATTAGAGGAATGATGGAGAGAAAAACCCACACTTAAAGTTGTTTACCCAAGTGCATTTTGGCTCTTAGTATTTAAGGGTCAACACCAGCTGATGAGTAGGGTAACAAAGGAGGGGAGCACAGCATGATACCTGCACCATCAAAAGCTATTGCACTGTTGCAACTTGGTTTTGGACTGCACTTGTTTTACTTTATTGGACTATTAAACACATGGACTGAATTTTTAAATTTAGAAGTAATGTATCATTTGATAGGAAATATATGTTAAAGAGCAGCGCTGTTAAGTTATTATTTATGTTATTTATGGTATAATTTAGTAAATATGTTATTTCTACTTGGCCTCTGCTAACTTTAAATACCCAGTCAAGGATACAAATCTATTTTTTTTATTACTCTAAATATGATTGTAAATGAAATCATGTCAGAGTGAAAGTCACTTATTTAGGTAGTTAGGCACATACCGATTGTTGAAACAACTAAAACAATTAAGTGAATCAGTAATTAGCTGACATTTTCAACTATGTTTATTATTTCCATACTTCTCTATTGAAAATATATACGGTACACAGTATGTATATATATATATATATATATATATATATATGTAGCTATTTCATAAGAGGCATCTATTTACTAGAATTATTTTTTATTCTTTATTTTGAACAACTCTAGCAATTTCTATTTTTTTTCCAATAAGGGCCATGTGGAACATATTGTGCACATATGTCCACAAAATATGTAAATTGTTTTTATCATTTCAGGATTTTACTGTATTTAATAAATTTGTTGTTTACTTGTTGTGCTGTTGTACTTTATCTGTGTTCTAAATATTTACTGTACTCCACCCTAGATTTACTGAAATGACAAACACGTCGTTTTAAGTATTTTCTTTCATCACACAGGATTACAAAGATGGGAAAATAAGGGATACTAGTCATTTTTATGTACACAAGCGGTAGGTTCAATCTAGGACACAAGTTTAAATCTCTTTCCTGAAAGCAAACACACTCATACAATACACTCATGTTAAAAGAGAAGTTTGGGATTCATTTAAAAAAATATACTCTCCTAGGTGGATGCAGCATCAATCCAAAGCTGCATCTGTCCCCTGTTGCTTCTAAGACTGAGAGCTAAGCAATTAAAGACCGCTGATCACTCAGTCTTTAGCCTTCAGTGGGCTGAAAGCTAGGGACTGCCAGTCTCTCGATCTCTGCTCTGCCCTTCCAGCGCTCACTCCAGCGCCCGAAAAAGAGTCACATGAACTGCACTCCTGTGATCCACAGGAAAAGTACTGTACAGCCAAAAAAAGCTTGGGCTATACTTCTCCTTTAAATTACTGTGAAATAAGGTGAAAAATGATTAATTGCACTAATATAATCCAATAACTGAAATTAAAGTATGCAGTATGTAAACCCACAATATTTTTTCAGTATGTTTGGCAACCTGCTTTAATGTGTATAGTTTTTAAGCAAGCAGCAGTGTTGTCAATAGAGGTGAGCTGACTGTACCTGGGTTTGGTTTGAGACAGGTTTGCAGAAAATGACTAAAGTTTGAGTGGTAAATCCAAAGCTCAATAAAGTTAATGGAGCTGAATGATAAAAAAAAAGCAATGGCCTTTTTCTAGGCTAATAGGAAAAGGATTATCAAACAAATGGCATGTTTAGTAGTTGGGCACTACCATGGGAAACATGTATTTAAAAAAATTATTTGGTAAGGAGTAGAGATTTTTATGGGGGTGTCCTTATCCAGCCTGTGACGTGGCGTATATGTATGATTTATGCAACCTATGGAAATTTACAACGAAAAAATGTTTTTTAAATTGTTGAGAAATAACAGCTTTGGCTGATTTACTTCTGGTTGTAAATACAATGACTGGGGATTTCCATGATCCATACCAGTCCATTATCCTAGATGAGACTCTGAGATAGATCTTAATGGGATCCCCTAGAGTAAAAAAATGGTGTGGAGGTTCCCTCAAAGTACATACCAGACTCCTATCCTTGATGAGATTCTGGTATGGAGCCCACAAAAAAAAATAATGAAAAAAAAATACCAGACCAGGATCAGTTGGCATACAAAACACAAATATTATAGCCTGAAAAGTTTATTTTATTTATTCCTTTTATCAGCAGGTACATGACCACAATCTATTGGGGATCAGCAGTGTGTGCCAATGAAGGTGACATAACTGTTATGTAGGAGCACAGTGGGCTGACAACATTAGCACCTGACTTGCAGCCCATAGTAGTTGTTGCCAACATCAGAAAGGAAGTCTGGAAATGCTGCAGATACAAAGATATTGTCAGTAGCACCAGATATTAAGTGCCATTTTTAACACCAAAATCTTGAAATATATGATTTGACTGTTCATAAGGAAGGCAATAATATGAATTCTGTTTTTAGGTTTACAGACACTGAATGATATATTGAATGCTTTTGCCATTTTTTTAAACTACAAGTATATAGCTAAACAAGCAGATACGGGTCAATAATAATATTTACTAGAGATATGGCAATCATATTGTAAAGTTCATGATAGATGTTTAATGGTCTCTAATCTGCAGAGCAGATATTTTAACCACTTGAGCTCCGGAAGGTTTTCCCCCTTCATTGCATCTTTTGCTATTCAGCACTGTGCTACTTTAACTGGCAATTGCGTGGTCATGCAACACTGCACACAAAATTTAATTTTTAGCATTTTTTCTCACACAAATAGAGCTTTCTTTTGGTGGTTTTTGATCACTGGGTTTTGTTACTTTTTGCAATATAAATGAAAAAAAGACAGAGCATTTTGAAAAAAAAAATATTTTCTACTTTCTGTTATAAAACATATCCAATAAAAAAAATATAAAATGTCTTCATAAATTTAGGCTAAAATGTATTCTGCAACATGTCTTTGGTAGAAAAAAAAATCCTAGTACATGTATATTAATTGGCTTGTGCATAAGTTATAGTGTCTACAAACTATAGTATATATATATCCGTCTTGCGCATTACCTCAGCGATAGTATTTTATTAGTAAAATGTAACAGATGTATACTCACAAACACCAAAAATCACAAGCATGTCATAACCAACAATGGCCTGGAATATTGTGCGAGTCCCACATTCAGGAAGATGCGCAAAGAATGGCTGCCGCATCCCATCTTCCTCAGAGCCAATTTGCAATGCTGTAACACTATCCATTATCCAGGGGGCATATATAGCTGAAGCCTTGAGATTATTAGGGGAATGGGACACATATGAGATACTATCAGGTGACCCTATTGTGCAATGCCAAAAAAGGTTTAAACTGATGTTAGACGGGGCTCTTACAAAAAAAGGTCCTATATAAAGAGGAGTATTATTTCTTAATAAAAAAAAACATCCAGCTACCCCATACTTTTACCACATCCCAAAAATACATAAGAATAGTGAAAACCCTCCAGGAAGACCCACTATAGTAGGTATAGATAGTCTCACAAGTACCCTAGGCTGCTACATCAATTATTTTTTACAATATCTTGTAACTAGTCTCCCTTCATATGTCAAGGATTCTGGCCATATGCTAGACATCCTATCCAATTACACCTGGCAACAGGGATATAGATGGCTTTATTAGATGTGGTGTATACATCCATTAAACATGAATTTGGCCTTAGGGACATTCAGCACTTTTTAACGAAAGAGCAACAGTTCAACCATGCCCAAGCCCAGTTCTTATATGGCAGCATTAAATTCACTTGGAAGTATAATCAATTTTTTTTCTTGGATGCACATTATAGGCAAGTACAGGGTAAAGCCATGGGGACCTGGTTCACCCCCAGCTATGCCAATCTTTTCATGATGTATTGGAAAAAACAGTTTATCTGGGCCAACAACCCTTTGGGTTGAACCTGGTCCTCTACGCCAGGTATATTGATGACATTTTGTTTATATGGGATGGAACTGATTCACATTTGGAAGGATTCCTAGAACACTGTAGTAAGAATCCATACAGAATCTCCTTTACTCATGTAGTTGATGACAGGAGCCTGGTCTTTCTAGACCTGGAATTGAGATCTGATTCAGATGGTACCATTTGTTCTAGAACTCACTTCAAACCGAGTGCGGGGAACTCCTACCTACATGCAAAGAGCAATCATCACCCGCTTTGGATCAGAAATGTTCCTTACGGTCAGTTACGGAGATTGAGATGCATATGTACTTTAAAACAAGATAATATAGAATAAAGCTTAATTTTAAAAAATACATTTAAAGAAAAAAGATATGTAGATGCCCATATTGAACAAGCCTATAACTAACAAGTATTTACATCAGTACGATGAAGACAATCTTTCTTCGTATCCTTCCCATTCTTTTAGTCAGCCTGTCAACACAGAAGTTTGGAACCCACTGGTGTGCTTTTGTACCAGGTTCAACAACAGAACTTTGGAGATACAACATATCTTCTCTAAAAACTGGAACATCTTAAAGAAAGATCCAATATTTGGAGGGTTACTTTCAGATAAGCCCGATTTCATCTTTAGAAAACCCTGAATCTGAAGAGTATGATAACCTCTAGCAGGCTGCAAAAAGCTTAGGTAGCAGTAGTAACAGGTGGTCTTCTATATCAGAAAGGGAGCTATAGATGTGTGTAAAGAATGGTGGGGCATGCTGCATTATGTGGCATCGCAAACAAGAAGTAATTGGCATCAATGGCAGAAAACATAACGCCCACTGAGGGTTCATATCAGTGAGCACAAGTCCAGTATTCACAGTGGTAAGGATAAATATTCAGTCCCACAACACTACAAGAAAGTACACCAGGGAGACTAGTCTGGAACAAAGGTCTTTGGAATTGAGGCAATCTCTAATGATTTAGATAATGGCAGGAGACATCAAAAACTGTGTAAAAGAGAAAGCTATTGGATTTTTACGCTAGACTGCCTCACTACCAAAGGTCTGAATGAGTATCTAGATCCATACTTTAGTTTGAATATTATGACTGAGAAATTAGGCCATGTTCTCACTAACGACTGATTTTATGATCAGTCCATTTACATCTGCAATTCTATGGAATGTAGTGAATTTATCCAATTGTTTACCACCACAGTACGTTTCTTTTATCTATGAGATCACCCTCCATTGCACAGTGATACCCTTGGTATACACAATACTGATAAGTTTTTTATCAATAGTGGAATGTATTTAACTTTATTAAGATCGATTTTTGAGAGTGCAATACCAATGATTGATAATCACTTATGTTTAATTTATTTTTGTATCTATGATTATTTTTGTAGTCCTATATAATTATATGATATTACCATGGTTTTTTATGAGTTAATTAATAATGTTGTTGCGTATATATTGATACTGTTATATATGAAATAAACTTTTTTTTATATATGTATATATATTTATAAATTTTTATTATTGGTTAATTTTATACTATCTATTGAAGCATGTTCCATTATTATCACATTTGTTTTTTATTCTTAATTTATTGATTTAGTGGCCAGTGATGTGTCTTTAAGCATTGATATTGCACCATACCACCAACATCTCTGCACTACAGAGCTATCCGGGCAGCGGTTTTTGAAGGTTGGTGGTGAAGTTGCTATATAGGGGCACTGCCTATCCAGATTGAAACCTGCATTGGTCTAGTTGTGTGCTCCAGCGCTCTATTAATGCTGTCCATTTGCCATCATTCGGGACCACTCAGGTAGCCAGAAATGATGTTACCCAAGATGGCCACTGGAGCACAAACTGGCAGTAATATACTTCCATAACCATAAGTAGTGGCTGGAAAGCAATGCAAAGCTGCTCTTCTGGTTGAGCTTATTGGTTTGCATTCTAAGGAACCATTTTGGATTTTTTTCCTTTTTAGGAATAATTTGGGGTATGCACCGTTCACTGATTTTATCAGCAGTTTAATTGCAATCGGCAGAGTTGTACCAGACATCTATGGACCTCTACTAGAAAGCTAAAACAACTATCAATGGTATGTTTCCTGTTTACCTGGGGTGTTTTATTCCCTTTGTTGTAATTTATAATGTAATGTATGTTTCTATGCATGTATATTATGTTCTTGCCTTTTGAGTATGGGTATTGTGTGCATCACATAGTTGTATTCCCTATTATTATACCCGCCAACTGGTAAGTGGGAGGAGCCTATGACACCAAAGGACTGGGTATATAATGGATAGTGTTATAGCATTGCAAATTGGCTCTGAGGAAGAGGGCATCCCCCCTCGAAACGCATCAGCCATTCCTTCTTCCTGAATGTGGGACTTGCTCAATATTCCTGGCCATGGGCCATTGCTGGTTATAACATGCTTGCGATTTTTGGAATTTGTGAGTATACATATATTACCATTTTACTGGTGCACCCTTTTATTTTTCTTGTTTTGTAGTGCTTTTTGGGCTTCCCCTGCCCTTAGGGGGCTGCACAGCATTGCCTGGCTGAATTGAATGAAAAGATTGATGACAATCTATTCACACATGCCTGATCTGTTCTTTTTGAGCACAGAAGGGTTTCTCTTTTTTATAGTATATACTGGAATTTACACAGCTATGATGCTTTACTGTAATGGCATTGATCAACAACGTATAGTGTGCAGGCAATCTGGCGCTAAGAGACGCTATTTAAGAGGGTCACTAACTGACACTGACATTGCTAGTGACTCTAACACAATGATCAGTGATGATACTGTACACTGACACTGTACTTCTTCCTGAATGTGGGACTTGCTCAATATTCCTGGCCATGGGCCATTGCTGGTTATAACATGCTTGCGATTTTTGGAATTTGTGAGTATACATATATTACCATTTTACTGGTGCACCCTTTTATTTTTCTTGTTTTGTAGTGCTTTTTGGGCTTCCCCTGCCCTTAGGGGGCTGCACAGCATTGCCTGGCTGAATTGAATGAAAAGATTGATGACAATCTATTCACACATGCCTGATCTGTTCTTTTTGAGCACAGAAGGGTTTCTCTTTTTTATAGTATATACTGGAATTTACACAGCTATGATGCTTTACTGTAATGGCATTGATCAACAACGTATAGTGTGCAGGCAATCTGGCGCTAAGAGACGCTATTTAAGAGGGTCACTAACTGACACTGACATTGCTAGTGACTCTAACACAATGATCAGTGATGATACTGTACACTGACACTGTACTAATGACACTGGCTGGGAAGGGCTTAACATATAGGGACAATCAAGGGGTTAACTGTGTACCTAACAATGTTAAATTTGTGTAATGTCTGCTGCTTTTATTTTACTATCTGTCTGTTTTTTCTGCCTGCATGCCCAAACCCAAAAGAAAGCATCGTACCAGTAGGTCATCACTGTGCAATACATTTGATCACAAACAGTTAACTTTGGTAGTTTAGTGAAATATAGGCAATTTCAGGTTAAGGAATAAGGGGAGGGGAGAAAAGGGGGGCCAATAAGGACAAACTGCGGCTTAAGGAAAATTGTCAAAAAGTTTATTACAATACGTGTGTTTCTATTAATTTCAGGTTAACCCTTTTATGATGCGGTAATACATACAGCATCCAGGAAAGCATATAGATTGGTAATGTGGGTTGTCATTATACACAAGTCTGCACCTAAATCCCATTATTATATAAATTTTGTACTACATAAAACATTCGGGGCTTTAAAGGTGCTTACCAACAACATAAACACATAGGGTTTTTTTCCCAACGTTTCTTTAAGTTTCTTTAACTAGGTGCCCTCCGACCTATAGCAGAAGTACTGCTACAGGGTGGCACGGCTGTGCAAAATCACATATATATACGTGATTTGCATTTTGGGGTAGGGGGTGAACACGCGCCCTACCCCTGCCACTATTGTCTGCTGGGGATGCCAATCGACAGGTCACGGCCGGCAATTCTCGGCCAGTACTCCGTGATTGTCGGCAGGGCTGAGAAGGGAGAGATCTGTATGTAAACAACACAGATTTCTCTCCTGTCAGCATGGACATGCTACTTTGTATCTCTCTGCACAGCAGAAAGATACAAAGCAGCATGTCTCCCAAGTAAAACAGCCTAAAGCACACAGTTAAGCCTTTGATCGGCCAAAAGTTAACCGCTTCCTGCTTAGTGTGATTAGTACAGTCTCAGTGCTTTTTATTAGCACTGATCACTGTATTAATGTCACTGGGGATGTCAGTAGCCATTAGTCAGTTCCTCCAGTGTCAGAATGCTCGCCACAGTTTGAAGTCCCACTGATCGCCACCATTACCAGTATAAGAAATTACAAATGAAAATTCCAGTATATATACCACTATTTTTAGACGCTATAACTCTCACGTAAATCAATAATTATACACTTATTGGGATTTTTTTTTTAGCAAAGACATGTAGCAGAATACATTTTAGCCTAAATTCATGAAGAAATTAGATTTTTTTATTTTTTTTATTGGATATGTTTTATAGCAAAAAGTCAAAAATATTGGTTTTTTTTTTCAAAATTGATTGTCTTTTTTTGTTTATAGTGCAAAAAATAAAAACCGCAGAGGTGATCAAATACCACCAAAAGAAATCTCTATTTGTGGGGAAAAAAAATTAATTAAATTGCATTTATGTATAGTGTTTCATGACCACGCAATTGTCAGTTAAAGTAATGCAAAAAATGGGCTGGTCAGGAAGGGGGGTAAATCCTCTGGAGGGCAAGTGGTTAAAATGTCTCCAAAATTTATTGAATTAAATAATTAAAAAATGGTAATATTCATAAAAGCTTCAACATTACACATAAAGTGATTGATGTTAACAGCAGTTTTTACAGGGGTACAATAGCTTTTTGTAGTCCTAACATGTTTTGCCCAAAGGGGATTCTTTAGGAGAAATGACCGCCGATTATCCAAAGCTACATACAAAAAAGATTACAAAAACATGCATGAAAATTGTTCATACCATTATTTGATGTCATTATACTTGCAGCTTGTAACCCGACATGCTTACCCAACATACATCATGAGTGAGAACTCATCGATGATTGTTCAAACAATGGCATCAGCTGGGGACCTTAAGTGATTACAGGGGGTATAAATGAACCAAAGAAACCCAGCGCCTCTAAGTGTGTACTGTGAAGGTATTTAATAAAAAAATAAGTAGTAACTTGCATCTTGGAATTTAAAAACAGGCTCATGGGTAAGAAGGTGAGACGTCTGTAGCCAGATGATGTGTGTCTGATCCAGAGAGGAGATCGATTGAGTCTGTCAGCAGGTGGTGCTGTGCATGTGCAACATTGATGGTAAGCTTGGTGGAATCTCCAAGGTGTCTGCCAGCATGCCTGCCTGATTAAAGAGCGCACCTGGACTCATCTCGTCCTGCACATGCTCAGAAACACGTTGCATTTTGATGACATCAGACTCCACATGCATCAGACGCTGATCCCGGACATCTTGGAGACTCTGCCAAGCTCCACAATCCATGCTTCATATACACAGCACCATCTGCTGGCAGACACCTTGGAGATTCCACCAGGCTTACCATCCATGTTGCACATGCACAGCACCACCTGCTGACGGACTCAATCGATCTCTCTGGATCAGACAGACATCATCTGGCTACAGACGTATCACCCTCTTACCCATGAGCCTGTTTCTAAATTCTAAGATGTGAGTTACTACTTATCTTTCTATTAAATACCTTCACAGTACACACTTAGAGGAGCAGTGTTTCTTTGTTTTCCCTTCTGTAAAGCTATGCTTTGCTCCTACGCAGCTTGCCCTTAGTGTCTACTGGACTACCTTCACCCCTTCCCATTTGGAACTCATCAAACATACATGGACTGCCACACCGTGCGCCTGTTATCCCCTTTGGTATAAATGAACCAAACTGTAATGAGTTAAAATAACTACAAGTCTGTACAATAAAAAACATACTGCGGGATGCAAAATCTTTGAAAATAACTCCAATACTTACTTATATAATTCTGAAAAGGGCCACAGGAGGGCACACGTACGTACGTAAGTATTGGAGTTATTGCTAGAGATTTTGCATCTCATAGTACATGATCACTTAAGGATCCCAGCTGATTCATTGTTAACCACTTCCAGACCGGACACATTTACCCCCTTCCTGACCAGGGCAATTTTCAGCTTTTAGCGCTATCACACTTTGAATGACAATTGTGCGGTCATGCAACACTGTACCCAAATGAATTTTTTACCATTTTTTTGAGATAGATAAAGCTTTATTTTGGTGGTATTTATTCACCACTGGGATTTGTATTTTTTTTGCTATGTAAATGAAATGTCCAAAAAATTTGAAAAAAGTGTTTTTTTTATAAAATTTTGCAAATAAATAATATTTCATCATAAATATTAGCCAAAATTTATTCCGTTTTCTTTTTAGTAAAAAAAAAAAAATCCAAATTAGTTTATAAGCAAAAATTATAATTTTTAAACATTTTTTTTTTACATTTTTATTTTATTTTTTTATATTATTATTATTTATTTTTATTTATTTTTTTTACATACTGTCACCCTAGCAGTACAGTGTCACCATGGTGACACTGTACTACTTGTGAGGGGTAATGAAGATTTTTTTTTTTTTTTTTACACTGATTGCTTTTACACCCATATAGGATGTAAAAGCAATCATTTCTCTTTCTCTCTGTGTGCATTCTTGCACTCATTGAGAAGAACTGAGTGAGCTGTGATTGGTCACAGCTTGTCACATGGTACAAGGCTTTTGTGAATAGCCTTGTACCATGTGACCTCTGTGATCATTCACAGATTTCACACGTAGTAAGCAATGATGTCAGAAGTGACATCTTGCTTACTACTTTGCATGTGATCACTGATTGGCCAATCAGTGATCACATGATCGGGACCTCGTACAGAGGTCCCGTCCGACGATCGGTGTTTCACTGTGTCCGGAGGACACAGCGGGCACCGGATCGCGGTGCTGCGCGCTCCCAGGGAGCGCGCACAAGCAAGGTGCGGGGAGGCCGTTTATAGACGGCCACCCGACCCTGCAGTGCCACCGTCCGGCCGTTTATATACAACGGCCGGTCGGGAAGTGGTTAAAACAATCATCATTTGAGTCCTCACTTAAAGGAATAGTGTATGTTGGGTAAGCATGATAGGTTACAAGCTGCAAGTTTAATGACATCAAATCATGGTATGGACAATTTTCGTGTATGTTTTGTAATCTTTTTTGTAGGTCTTTTTGCATGTAGCTTTGGACAGTTGGTGGTCATTTTCCCTGAAGAAGCTCCTTTGGACAAAGCATGTTGGGACTACAAAAAACTATTGTACCGCTGTAAAAACTGCTGTCAACCACTTTATGTGTAATGTTAAAGCTTTTATGGATAGTACTGGGTTTTGTTTTCCAATAAAGTACAGTTTTTTAACTATGTAATCCAATACATTTTGGATGAGTTCTAAAGAAATTTTCTTTGGGAAAAACCCTTTGTGTTTATATTGTTGGTAAGCACCTTTAAAGTCCTGAATTTGTATGTTGTACTAAATATATTTAAATCTGAGCACTGCATACAGTGAAGGAAATAAGTATTTGATCTCCTGCTGATTTTAAATGTTTGCCCACTCACAAATAAATGATAAGTCTAAAAATCAAATGGTAGGTGTATTATAACACTGAAAGACAGAATAGCAACAAAAAATTCAAACGAAATGCATGTCTAACAAATTATGCACTGATTTGCATGTTCATGAGGGAAATAAGTATTTGATCCCCTATCATTCAGCAGGATTTCTGGCTACAAGATGTCTTTCATACAGATAACAAGCTGAGATCAGAAACAGTCTCTTAAAGGGAGTGCTGCTAATCTCATTTTGTTACTTGTATAAAAGTCACCTGCCTACAGGAGCAATCAAACAATCAGATTCCAAACTCTCCACCATGGCAAAGACCAAAGAGCTGTCCAAGGATGTCAGGGACAAGATTGTAGACCTACAGTCAGGTCCATAAATATTGGGACATTGACACAATTCTAAAATTTTTGGCTCTATACACCACCACAATGGATTTGAAATGAAACAAACAAAATGTGCTTTAACTGCAGACTGTCAGCTTTAATTTGAGGGTATTTACATCCAAATCAGGTGAACTGTGTAGGAATTACAACAGTTTACATATGTGCCTCCCATTTGTTAAGGGACCAAAAGTAATGGGACAGAATAATAATCATAAATCAAACTTTCACTTTTTAATACTTGGTTAGAAATCCTTTGCAGTCAATTACAGCCGGAAGTCTGGAACCCATAGATATCACCAGACGCTGGGTTTCATCCCTGGTGATGCTCTGCCACCTGGCTTCAGTTCCTGCTTGTTCTTGGGGCTATTTCCCTTCAGTTTTGTCTTCAGCAAGTGAAATGCATGCTCAATCGGATTCAGGTCAGGTGATTGACTTGGCCATTGCATAACATTCCACTTCTTTCCCTTAAAAAACTCTTTGGTTGCTTTTGCAGTATGCTTTGGGTCATTGTCCATCTGCACTGTGAAGCGGCATCCAATGAGTTCTGAAGCATTTGGCTGAATATGAGCAGATAATATTGCCCGAAACACTTCAGAATTCATCTTGCTGCTTTTGTCAGCAGTCACATCATCAATAAATACAAGAGAACCAGTTCCATTGGCAGCCATATATGCCCACGCCATGACACTACCACCACCATGCTTCACTGATGAGGTGGTATGCTTAGGATTATGAGCAGTTCCTTTCCTTCTCCATACTCTTCTCTTCCCATCACTCTGGCACAAGTTGATCTTGGTCTCATCTGTCCATAGGATGTTGTTCCAGAACTGTGAAGGCTTTTTTAGATGTTGTTTGGCAAACTCTAATCTGGCCTTCCTGTTTTTGAGGCTCACCAATGGTTTACATCTTGTGGTGAACCCTCTGTATTCACTCTGGTGAAGTCTTCTCTTGATTGTTGACTTTGACACACATACACCTACCTCCTGGAGAGTGTTCTTGATCTGGCCAAATGTTGTGAAGGGTGTTTTCTTCACCAGGGAAAGAATTCTTCGGTCATCCACCACAGTTGTTTTCCAAGGTCTTCTGGGTCTTTTGGTGTTGCTGAGCTCACCGGTGTGTTCCTTCTTTTTAAGAATGTTCCAAACAGTTGTTTTGGCCATGCCTAATGTTTTTGCTATCTCTCTGATGGGTTTGTTTTGTTTTTTCAGCCTAATGATGGCTTGCTTCACTGATAGTGACAGCTCTTTGGATCTCATCTTGAGAGTTGACAGCAACAAATTCCAAATGCAAATAGCACACTTGAAATGAACTCTGGACCTTTTATCTGCTCATTGTAATTGGGATAATGAGGGAATAACACACACCTGGCCATGGGACAGCTGAGAAGACAATTGTCCCATTACTTTTGGTCCCTTAACAAGTGGGAGGCACATATGCAAACTGTTGTAATTCCTACACTGTTCCCCTGATTTGGATGTAAATACCCTCAAATTAAAGTTGACAGTCTGCAGTTAAAGCACATCTTGTTCGTTTCATTTCAAATCCATTGTGGTGGTGTATAGAGCCAAAAATGTTAGAATTGTGTCGATGTCCCAATATTTATGGACCTGACTGTACACAAGGCTGGACTGGGCTACAAAACTATCACCAAGCAACTTGGTGAGAAGGTGACAACAGTTGGTGCAATCAGTCGCAAATGGAAGAAACACAGTCAGTCTCCCTAGGTCTGGTGCACCATGCAAGATCTCACCTCGTGGAGTGTCAATGATCATGAGAACATGCTGAATGATAGGGGATCAATACTTATTTCCCTCATGAACTTGCAAATCAGTGCATAATTTGTTAGACATGCATTTCTTTTGAATTTTTTGTTGCTATTCTGTCTCTCAGTGTTACAATACACCTACCATTTGATTTTTAGACTGATAATTTCTTTGTGAGTGGGCAAACATTCAAGATCAGCAGGGGATCACATACTTATTTCCTTCACTGTATATATATTCCTGCGTTTGTACTGGGCGCGCTTGATTGTTCATGCCCAGCACAGAAGCCAGGTTCTCACCAAAAGCCCCAGGTCTCCTACTATTCCCGATCTCCTGACCACCGTGATAGCCTCTGATTGGCTATCACAGTGATAAGTCACTGTGCAGCCTGCCCCCTTTTTTTTTTCTTTTCTCCTCTGAATGAAATTTACATTGGTTTACTAAAACTTGAGCACTCAGAATCTGGTGCAGCTGTACATGGTAACCAATCAGCTTCTAACTTCAGCTTGTTCAATTAGGCTTTGACAATAAAACCTGGTAGTTATTTGATTTCTATGCAGAGCCGCACTAGATTTTGAGTACTCCAGTATTAGTAAATCATTTTCTCCTTACTAGGAAAGAAAAATGTAAACAAATAGCTAAATCAAGGTTTGATCTAGGTCAGTATCAGGGTTAATGTTAGAGTCAAGGTAAAGGTCAACAGTCAAGATCATGGTCAACGTTTGAGGTCAAAGGTCAATGAGGTTTAGGTAGGATAAAAAAAGCAAAATGCACACTATTGATTTTGAGCCCTACTACAGGTACATACCAAAAATAATATACACATATGTGGTATCGCTGTGTTTGTCAAGAGCAGAAGAATTTATTTGAGGTTTTTCATTGGTGATAAGTTATGGTAATAGCAAGAAATATACATTTTAGGGTTTTTTTGTACTATTTTGGACTAGTATTCCTTTGATAACAAAACAAAAATCAGGAGATATTCATTACTCTTTACCACCAAATGAAAGCCCAATTTGTCTTGAAAAAAAGCAAGGTATAATTCACCTGGATACACAAAGTAGTCACAAAATTGGGCCTGGCCAGTAATGTTTGTTTTTACCCTGGTTATAAAGGGATTAAGGGAAGACTAAATGGAAGCTGTGTTTTTTTTAAATGAGTTTGTAGAAATAAAGTAAAAAACATTTGGTTATCATTTGTGATAACTTTTGTAATAATCATTATTTTATAGATGAGCTCCTGAATTCATGGATAGTTTTAACTATTTTATATTTTAAAAAACTATATACTCACACAGTGTCACCTGAATATATATGGAATCCATTTCATTTGCACGTTTTCTAGATGTAAGAAGGCTTTTGGAAAAATAGGGGAAGTGTCCATCTTCTTAATAAAGGTTTTGCCTATGCCGCAATGTACAGTACATGAGAATAGCTGACATTTAAATAACTTTAACATTCAATGTGGTTAAAAGATGAATAATCAGATATGTATAAAATGCGGTGTTCCGGTCAGTTAAATGCAATGTAAAAAAATACTGTATTTGTAATCTGTGCTACCTGCAAAGGAAAGGTTTGTAATTCTTTACAGGATTTTGATCATTGCCCAGCAAGAACCCACTTCCAGACATCATAGCCAGGACTTGGTCCTGTTGAAGCACATCCCTGAGCACTTCGCTCCTTAAAGTATATGGAAAGCCAAAACATTTTTGTATGTTTGGATACAATAGGGAATTGAAAAGATCTCTGTCAGGGTTTTTCCTTGCTGTCTGGGTCCTGTCAGGCAGATTTCTCTTTTACTTCCTGTCCCATATATACAACAGGAGGTAAGAAGAAATTTCTCAAACGTTAGAGGAAATCCCAGCTTAGAAAGGTAGACAGCAATGGGCCAAAAATATCCTCTCATATCCTGTTCCAGTGACAACTCGAAACTAGATTTCTCATCACTTTGTTTTACTGGAGACAATGGTCATAAAGACAAATAGATAGTGTGAATCTCCTCATAAGGGACACAAAGAGTAAAAACACCTAACACTTCCTAAATGTATCCAAAAGTAAACAAGTTTTTTCAGTTTACACATGATGTATTAACATATGCATATACAGCCATAATAAGCTCATACTGTTTCCATTCCCTTTCCTAGTCTGAATCCTTTTGTGCAGAGTATAATAGAAGGCTGATATCAAGATAGGAGGGGTTTTTTGCTCAAATTAATTTTTTTAGAGTTCAGATTTAACAATAATTTATGCTAAACATAGCTTACATCATCTTTAACCACTTGTTGACCACCATTTACTGTTGGCAGACGGTTTCATAAGTTACTTTGACATACCCATAGTACCCATACATCATGATGCTCATGCGCACTGTACACCTCCACTGCAGTAAGGACTCGCGGTGCTCAATATCAGGCCTATCTGAGCTTCCCAGATACTGCGTGATCACGTCACATACTAAACAAGGGTCGTGAATGGAATCCATTCATCACATCATCGTTTACTATTGTGTGTGATCTTTGATTAGTCACCAGTGATCACATAGTACCTGGGCCAACCCCAGCATTCTGTACCATGTGATAGCTGTGGACAAATCACAGCATCACAATAGTCATAAATGAGTCATAAATGAAAGCCATTCATGAGAGTGTAAATGATTGCTGCTACAGTGATCATCACTGTGTAAAAAAATTACTGTAAATTACTCTGACAGTATGTAAAAAAAACTGTAAAAAAAGAAAAAAATTGTAAATATAATGTTAATAAAACTGAATAAAAATGTATTTACTACTGTCACTAGTCAATATCCCTGAACCCCACCACACCAGTCACATGATGATGCTGTACTGCACTGGTGACTGTATGTAAAAAAAATTGTGAAAAAAAAGTTTTTAAATTTTAACATTTTCCAAAGACTTGTGACAAAAAATTACAACTTCAAAAAATGTGCCATGCCTCTTACTAAATACCTTGCACTGTCAAATTTCCAAAAAGGGGTCATTTGGGGGATATGTATACTGTCCTTACATTTTTGGGCCTCAAGAAATGAAACATCAATGATTACATCAGGATTGATTGATTTTCATATATATAAACCATAGTTTGTGGACTCTATAACGTTACTACTTACTAAATAATATACACTGATTTGGGTTATTTTCACCAAGGAAATGTAGCAGTATACATATTGCACTAAATTTATGAAGAACAATTATTTATTTGCAAAATGTTTTAACAGAAACGAAGAAAAATTCTTTTTTTTCAAAATTTTGGGTCTTTTTCTTTTTTTTAGAAAAAAAATAAAAAAACACAGCAGTGATTAAATACCACCAAAAATGATAAAAATGTCATATGGGTAGTGCTGCATGACTGCGCAATTGTCATTCAATCTGTGAGAGTGAAAATTGGCATGGGCACGAAGTGTTTAAAAGTATCCAATACTGACATGGTTAATTGATAAAATGTATCTATTTATTTGTTATGGTATCTAACAGCATGTTACTTTGTAACTGAAAAGAAATAATCTTTTTCTGTTGTAACTCCTGTTAGTATGAAACATGATTTCATAATAAATCCTCATGAAGCCAGAACTGCAGCTGAAATTCAACTACAGAATGGTCCTTTTTTAGGACAGTTATGGTACACTCAGGGGCGGACTGACCATTTGGAAACTCAGGCACTGCCCAAGGGCCCGGGGTCAGTAGGGAGCCCCATGAGATGCCCCTGGTACCTTTTTCATAGGCTTTTTTGAGTTTGGGCACAGGGGCCCCATGATCCCCTATTGCCCGGGGGCCCCATGAGTTGTCAGTCTGCCCCAGGGTACACGTGAACACATGAAAAGCAATTTTGCCAAGTGTGCATATTTATGCACAGAGAAGATGCCCTTGATATTGGTGTTATCTCAGTGGAACACCCTGGTTTACATGGAAAATTGCAACTGGCCAATAAGTTCCTCTGAGCTTGGTCTGTATATGCTGAGGAATGCATAATTGGCTAGACTGAGCAAACATTTCATGTGTATGGCCACCTAACACTTTTTAATTTTAACCATCAGGAGTCAATTTGTATATTTTGCTTCTAAAGTATTTTTATTGACATGGCTCATAGAAACATCAAATTTATTTCAGATAGCTCAGTTCTCATCAATGCCAAAGATGCATGCTTACTCAACTATCACTTACTCTGAGAACCACAAATCAACAGTATAACACTTTAAGCCATTGATTATAGCAGCCTCAATTATATGATAGCTGAGTAAGTATGCATTGATGGTATTCACTAAAGCTCAGTTGTCAACGCAATTATACTTGTGCTCCCACTGTCCTGGTGTTGCCTTTACTAAAGGGCCTTCTTTAATTAGCTAAAATTTGCACAGCAGGGCCCTTGTTTTAACAGACTGGTGGCTTAAATTTGTGATTTGTATTTGAATGCTTTACCTATTAATATTACAACATGTGTAAAACTAAATAGAAATACATAGAAATAACCATGATTTTGCTCTAAAATAGCAGTTTACCACAGCTTAGTAATAAATGTAAAAATAGGGCAAAATGTACAATAAAACAAGACACAAAGAATGCATTTAACTCAAAGAAACACTTGAAAATGAAGTAGATAAAATGATGCATAGAGATGTGAGCTTTAAATTTGTGACTTTTCAACTCTTAGGATATGAGTGTGGTGTAAAAATAAAAGCACTGAAATGCTTAGCATTGGGAGACAAATGAAAAACAATAAGGTTTGGGGAATAAAACAACATGCTTACTATTAGTTGATGAAGGCATTGAGAAGAAAAAGAATTTCTATGGCCTTATTGGTGAGCATATGGCAGACTCTGATTTCCTTACTAAATCAGATGATATTACTAGAACTGGGTCATTATGCACACATTGTAATCTATCGTTAAGCCCAACAAAGTAATATTTAGCAAGTGTTTTAATTGTGCTGCCAGGATTTATTCCTGCTTTTCAAAATAAGAAGTCAAGTGGATGGGGAAAAAAGATGGAGTGAGTTTTTTATACTATAGAATTGATTTGTCAATTTACATTTTTAATTTATTTTTAATGGTTTTCGAATTTGAAAAAGGGGATGGTATAGAGAAAATATCCAAGAACTATCAAAGGGTTTAATTATTGGCAAATTGCAAATTACATACAGTACAAAAAAGTGCACAACTTACAAACAAAAGTTATAACAAGTCAATACTTTGTAAGAAATTTACAAATAAAGAAAGTAACTATTGAGCAAGACATTTTTTGAAGTGTGGTGACTCATCAAAATGGTATAGCATTAGCAGATTGGAGAGTGTCTGTTCCCAGCGCCCAATACACAAAACACGCAGTTCAACTTTTTTGACACACATATACTGTATATATATATATTAGCAAGCAAATCATAATGCCAACTCATAATGCAAGCAAATCTAATGCCTTAATAGTGTTACATTATTTGTGGATTCATGATAAATAAAATTTTATGGGACGTAACTAGTTAATACTCTGTAGGGAACATAAAAAAATCTCAATTTGTACTGTGAAATGTCTATATTAAAAAATGTTTTTAGATTTATTCTTTTCAATCACTTTTGAAACTGATAGGTAAGTGTTGAATCAACCCAGGGCCAGATTATCCTGTGGTTTCTTATAGCTACTTCCTTGGTTTATCCACCTACTATAAACTTTGCAAATTGGTGTTGTGCTTTTTTTCAAAATTATTTAATTTGTTTTACAGTAATAAAAATGGAACAGAAGATATAATATTGCCCTTGTAGATTGTGGAAGAGCATAGAATAGTTGTCATTACAAGATATAAGGATGCAAGAGGTCACTTTGGCTAGACTTCACCAATGCCCACCAATGATTGCAATGACACATTTAGCTGTACTATTTACCATTGCAGAATCTTGGAACTGAGGATTGCTGAACTTGATAAAACCAATATCAATTAGTGAATCATTTTTTAACTGATATAATAAATTTAAATATGATACTTGTTATTTAAAAAAAGAATCACAATGCTTGTAATAAAAAAATAATTTCATCACATTCCAAAAAATATACAGATTGATGCACTTGAAAGCAAAACTACTTAATCATTAAACTACAGATTATAGAGACTTCCATCTTCAGTAAACACCAGACTTTTCTATTTTGTTTATTGGTTTAACCTAGCCTTTGCCACTGGTAATAAGAAAAACAATATGCTGGAAGCTTAAGAGAAAAAAAACACTTTCTTTGCTCTGTAAAACATCTGTATCAAATTGCAATATATACTCAAACATTATACAAAGGCATGAAGAAAGAAAATTAACGTCTTAACTTGAGATCAAAAAGGGTCTCTAGTGATGACAGTCCATATGGCTACATCAATTAAAATAAAGATGCATCTTTTTAATCTTCTGTGCTCAACAATCATCGTCCAAGTATTTCAGTGTTCCACAGTGGAAGTTAAAGCCTGGGATTTTATGATCCTCTAGACATAGTTTTCAAAGCTGATGCTGGCTGGCGAGGTAAGTCATGAATGGCTAAAAGAAAAAGAAGAAGTGCTATTTGCCGTGAAAAGAGTAGTTAAGTTAGCAACAACCTATCACAGTTACTTTGAAACGTGTTCAGGGAAACTGCTCCTGTATCTGTTTCTAACAGCTGGAGATAAGAAGCATGTTTTCTTTTCTGTCAGGGTTAATAAAACAAGCAACTTATTAAATAGCATTTTGGCAAACACAGTGGATAATGAATCCCATGCTATAGTTAAAGACTTTTAACAATTAAAAAGATTTATGAACAAAGCTTTTCAACACATGAGTGCCTAAGGAGCAAGCTAGCTCCTGTGAAACTGAACACCATGCATCAAAAGTCAGTTCTGTGCATTTAACTGGAGGCTGGATAGGGTCAGAGGAAACAATCTGATATCTGAGGCTAAATAGTTAATTTGTTTTAGTCTTTATTGCTATATCCTGCTGTATAGGTTCTCTGTTGGACAATCAGGTGGAAAATATCAATGAAGCATGTATTGGGCCCTCAACCACAAACAGCAGCAGAAGGGATAGATGTGACTTCATTTTTTGGTGTCCTGATCAATCACAGAAGCATATTGTGTTCGGCATTGTTTCTCTGATTGACAAGTCCAGCATCTGGTTTGTCAGTCAGACAATTCATTAGCTACTTGCCAGAATATCACTGACAGGAGGGTTTACCCAGGCTAACTAGCACAGATTGGTGGAGGACATCTCATTTATGTTTATCCTGAAACATTCTCATCTATCATCGTTTCAAGAGAGGGAATTCATCATCCACAAATGAAAAGCTTTCTCAGTATAGAACAGAAAACAGAAAAAGTGACACATGAGTCACAAATAAACTAACAAATTTAAGATAACCATTTTGATCACATGTGGATATATCATTTATTATTTATATTAGAAAATGCTATATTTCTGTTATATTTATAAATCTGAAATTAGAACATTGTGTCGTTGGACACAATATAAAAAAAACAAGATCAATCAAACAAGAATAATAGTAAGCCATATTTTCAATCGTAGTTCTAGTCCTACTTGTAATAATAATTTTTTTTGTAAATGTGAAGTTGGATTTGATATGTTAAACAAACTTTATTTCTGAGCATTGTTTAGACCTGAATGTTTCCGGAGCAACTTAATCAGAAAGGCTATTATTTATAATTTTTTCCCTCCTTGACATTTTAGTTGCCAGCTATGTTAACAGTTAGGTGTATGTGAATAATAAATTATTTAAACAGGAAGTTTAATGCATTTTCAGTTAAAGTGTATTTAACTTAATTATTGCAAGGTTTAACTTAAAGACATTTTTATATATGGCTATCTTATTTTTTCTACCTGCTATTACATGCACTCACCCACCACTTTATTAGGTACACCTTACTAGTGCAAAGAAAATATCCCCACACCATTATATCACCACCTCCAGCCTGAACTGGTAATACAATGCAGGATGGATCCATGTTTCATGTTATTTATGCCAAATTCTGGCCCTATCATCTCAATGTCGCAGGTGAACCAGTCATCCCATTCTCCTCTGACCTCTGACAACAACAAGGCATTTTTGTCCAAACAACTGCCACTCACTGGATATTCTCTCTTTTTTTCGACCATACTCTTTTTTGTAACCTGCCATACTTTTTTGTAACCATAGAGATGGTTGTGTGTAAAAATCGCAGAAGATCAGCAGGTTTTAAAATACTCAGACCAGCTCATCTGCCACATACAACCATGCCAAACCAACAACCATGATCAAAGTCACTTAGATTCCCTTTCTTCCACATTCTGATGCTCAGTTTGAACTTCAGCAAGTCGTCTTCACCACATATAGATGCCTAAATGCATTGAGTTGCTGCCATGTGCATGGCTTATTAGCAATTTGTGTTACCAAGCAATTGAACAGGTGTACCTAATAATGTGGCCAGTGAGTGTATATTTGTTATTGTATTAAAAAAGACTAACAAATAAAGGATGTTTTCAATGGCTCAGTGCCATTACTCTGTCTCTCACTAAGATGTCAGCAACAAAAAGAGCGCATGTCTCCCAATAAGTCAGCTAATTCATAGACGCGCATAATAGGAAGCAGAAGTAAATCATAACCATTGCATAATCTTTGACTCTTTTATGCCACTGTAGTTTTTTTCTTTTCCTTGTCTTAGAACCTTTTGGAAACAAATAACCCAAATACTTTGCTGGATTTGAGCATCTGGTAAATCAAGCTTTGAAGACTCTTCATGGGATCAAATATGTCATATACAGTACTGTATATAATTTCCAAACTATTTTACACCATAAATATAAATAATCCACAATATGATTTTGTTTGTTCCATGACTATGATATGTTAGGAGATAATAGCATACATTTTCGCTATTTTGACAGGCCCATGTAAGCAAAAAAGGATATGTTATTTATTGAATATATATATTTATGCTATTGAATACAACTGAGTTAAAGTACAATTAAACTGAAGAATATCTTAAAGCAGGACTGTTTTTTTTCCTACTCATTCTCCTCTGACTCTTAAAAATGATCTTGTAAATCCAGGCTGTCATGCACACAGCCCATGGGGGTGCCTCCAGCACAGTGGTCTGGGCAACAGTATTGCAGTACTGAACAGAATTCATAATGCGAGCATCCTTCAGTGTTGCCATAAGGTCTGACTACAGCCACCACCAGACATTGGCTAGAGAAAGGAAGGGTTATGGCCTCTTAGATTTCTATATATGGGGAGATGTTGAATTTTTTCTTTCCCCATTGACAGTGGTCATTCAGACAAGAAGCAAGCAGATATTATCCCAGCGGGGACAAAGATAGAAAGAAAAACCAGACAGAGGTCAGAACTTATTTTTCTTTTTCCTTCCATGTTTAGGTATGCAATCCAAGCAAGATTTACCTTTCAGAAATGTAAGACTTATCAAATATGATTTCTAACTGGTTGCTATATGCAACTATACTTGTCAAAATGCTCTTTGTTTTACCAAGATAAAAATACAAATATTTTAAGAAGACTTTTTTTCCAAATACTTTATTTAAAAACTCTTTATTTACAAACCAAGATAGACAAACCAAGAAAGAAACAAACAACAATAATATTAATTTATCTGCACCATCTTTGGACTTAAGTTTGCAGTATTTAGAAGGAGAACTGATCCACGAAGTGAAAACCTAATTCTTTAAGCTAAATGACCTGTTAATCTTTGTTTTGAACAAAGTTTAGGTATTATACCCAATCCAATTGCTTCCCAAAGTAGTCCCAATCTCATCTGAATTACCTAACTGGGAAGCAATTTGTAAATTTTTGAACAGATGTTCTGCAACTCAAAAAGTGATGAGTACCTGCTATGATACACCAACTATATATTTGTGCTTATGATACAGTAAAATACTGCAACACATCCAGTATTTGTAGATGTAACTACTATGCATGTGAGGCTATTTAAACAAATTTAAATATTTTTAATATTCTTTTTATGGCTATGTTGATTCAGCTGTTGAAATCTGACAGAAATAAATAGGTGCATGTTAGCACAATGCTAAAACTTTAAAGAGATTATATACCAAGGACTAATTGTCAGGTCTGGTTAGTAAATCGAATTCAGTGCTCCCAGGCCTCATTTACACAGGAGCAGTTGAGCTGGGAAAACAAAAAACACATTTAACAAACTTGTCTTTTTAAAAATGAAATCTTTTAACGATGCGCTGTTAGCATTGTTTTATGTGGTGCAACAAAGTTACATCAAGCCTGGAGGGATAACAAATTTTGATATATTCTGGCTCTCTCTGATGGTGCTTATCTCTTTGGTATTTAATTTGTTTCTTGTTATCCATTAGTCATGCTGGTTGCCAACTTTAGCTTTGTTTTCGATAATGTATTGCTATATTTGTATTGGGAGACAGACTAGTTCTGAATACAAAGCTGAAAGTGCAATAAAGTCTTAATAAAATTTCACCTGGTTTTTACAATGAATGTGTCACAATACCTTTGTATTCTGATGAGTTTTATGACAAAAGACACTTAGGGGCATATTTATAATGCAATGAATCTGACATGAAACAAACGTTCATTGCAGGTAAATTAGCCAGGTTAATGGTAGTGATTGATCCACTAGTAGTGAATGTTTGGTGAAAGACACATTCACGTCTTTATAAATCTGCCCCTTAGTGTCTTAAAAAGACAGGCAAAGCACAATGTACAAAGTATAAAACTAATAACAGCTAATCAGATTTTTTTCACCTTAAAAAATTACTATAAATAGTCATGGTTTTATCAATTGCTATGAAGTTACCCCTTCTGTTTTTATTTAAATGTTGGTATCTGTGAATGGAAAGACTACAAGCCCCTTCTCCACTGCAGCAGATGAACTCAAAGATTGCAATAAAGCAAAATGAGGTGATGTCAGTGCACATTGTCACAAAAGAAATGTGTAGCATTTTAGGGATTGCTGAGTAAAGTTTGGGTTCCCTGTCAGTCTGCACCTCTTGTTGAAAGACCAATCTCTGCTGACACCACCATGCTCTGGTGACCCAGATAAATCACACTTGTAGAATGGACTCACACACAGAGTAGTACAAACCAAAATAAAGTTTATACTGGATTTGGAGGTAACTGAGTCAAGAATAACAAAACAACTCTGGTATTGGCAGCCAATCTGATCACTCTTGGTAACTGTGAGAAAAAGTGACAACATTCACAATAAAACAACAGTATGTGTTAGCAGGCCTGCTTTCAGAAATAATCCACTGCCTCCAGACTGAGGGGACTGTTGAATCCATAGACGTGTATTATAGGAAGCAGATGTAAATCATAACCATTGCATAATCTTTGACTCTTTTATGCCACTGTAGTTTTTTTTTTTCCTTGTCTTAGAACCTGTTGGAAATAAATAACCTAAAAACCTGAAGACTCTTCATGGAATCAAATATGTCATATACAGTATATAATTTCCAAACTATTTTACACCATAAATATAAATAATCCACAATATGATTTTATTTGTTCCATGACTATGATATGTTAGGAGATAATAAAATTAACTTTCTCAATTTTGACAGGCCCATGTAAGCAAAAAAGGATACGTTATTGAATACAGCTGAGTTAAATATAGTATCTGTTACAGGCCTGCTTTCAGAAATAATCCACTGCCTCCAGTCTGAGGGGACTGTTGAAACCCCAGTGAGCAGAAATAACTATCAATAACAGATAAGCTCACTGTGGGTCCTCAAAACTAGATAACAAGGATTTAATGTGAAACAAAGAATTCTCAGCTGTAATTGTCAGTGTCCTCTTTAAGAGCTCTATAATGTCTTCTGTGTGCCTGTTGGGGCCCAATTGGTATGAATCTGCATAAAGGTAGGGTTGATGGTTCCTCAGGGTGGCCACATCAGAGATATTAAGGGAAAAGGAGAAGATTTAACACTTCCCTGATTGATGGCAAAGAATTAGTGCACAGTTCCCTTTAAGAGCTCTGACCATGAATTGAGCTTGAAGTAGTAATAGCAACAATAGACATAAATGTCTATGAATAAAGACAACTCCCTTTGAATATCAAAAGCAAAAGATGCACAGTAGTAAGAATCCTGCTCTGCAGAGAAATGGACTTGTTGATTTAGTTGGCACTGCTGTATCTTGTATTATAGTGGCATGTCCTGCAGTCAGCTTAAACGATAACTGTACTGCAGAACTTTTCCAACAATGGCACTGGTATAACTAGGCCATAAACTGGGGAGCTGTATGTAATGTTCACAACTATGTGCAAGTAGATTAATGAGGTAGCAACCTATTAATGTTCACTTTGTTAGTGGATGCATGGGTCTCTCTTACCTGATCAATGTGGTTCAGCGGATTACCACGATCCACCTTTCACGATGGATAGAGACAGTCCATGGACACTCTGGTTCAGACTTGGAGTTCCACTCTGTCTCCTGCTGTCAGAGTGGCCTGCTTGGCAGTGTAGCAAGCCGGGAGGTCAGTGAGTTCTTTCTGCTCTCTCTCTCCCTCCAATCCTGGTTCCACAGTCTAGTTCAGCACTTCAGCCAACAGCACATCTCCTTCTCCTTCAATCTCCCTCTGCACTCTCCTGGCCAGTCTCCTAGGTTTTGACAGTTATATGCCCCCGCCTACACAATACCCCTTCTGGGAAGTGTAGTCCTAGGCACTCTGCTTATCAGCCAAGTCCTGCTGTTCAGAAATACAAGTTCCAGAGGGCTGTTCTGTCAATATGAGTAACCCTGAATAGCAGGCTACCACCATCTAATGTCCACTTTAATATATTGCAAGTAATAACATTTCAATGGGTTACGCATGTTTTTGAACGAAGCCTTTGAGAAGTAAAGGTTACTTTTCATCTGCAGCAGACTTTAAAATCAAGGAACATCACAGGCCTCTATAGCCTCTGCAGGAAACAAATCTTACAAAATGTATAGTCCTGTATATAGGGGCTGCCAAATGATTGCTGACTCCACCCCCAAAACAATAATTAATCTTGGGTGTGGTCACCAAAACTTAGGGACATCATGGAAAAGGACAGAGGTACTGAAGGGTAACCCTAGAGAAAGCTTCATCAGGGACCATGCAGCTTCTTCAAAAATTGGCTTTATTAGAAAAAAGTATAATGTAACACAGCAGGATAAAAAGATGAACAACCACCACCGGCACTTCACTAAATTAAAATCAACATTGTCTAAACACCCAGGCAGCTGCTCAACCAACCACACACATGCATACATGGGAATGAATGAGCTGGATAAAAGCAAATATAGTCTCATTAGAAATGCTGCAGCCATCATAAATGAAGAATGAATGTGGTACAATAGTGTACACACAGTATCCTAAAAGTTAGAGGCCATCAGAGTTGCGGGCACAAAAGATCAATCCCATAGATTGCCCGAATGGCTCATGAATTTCATAATGTTGAGGGATAGTTGATTAGCCAAGTTTCCACATATGGAATACATATAGAAAGATTAATTGCTGCATATAATGAAGATTAAATAAGTCTGTGACTTGTAAGTAATATGTCCACCAGATGACCATCTATTGGTATATAATGACATCAGCACGTGAAACACAAATGGGCAATAGATTGCTTCATGCTCTAAAAATGAGTCTTAAGGTCACATGCATGGTAAGCAGACTAATGTAGTCATAAATGGGCATATACCATCATCAGTGTCTCTCCCTCCCTTGTGACAGATACTTTCCATTGGTTCCAGCTGTCATTGGAGCAGTGGCATTACAGTCCCACCAGGTGATGATTGAGTTGCGCTTTGAATAATGTACAGCATTGGCTGGAGGGGAATATCACTGTAGGTGAGGGATTCTTAAATAGTACTGCCCATGAAATCAATGGAGGCCGGAGATGCAGCCGCTGCGTGTGATGACATCACGGGTGTGTGTTTTTCATCTGCTTTGTTTACAGTTCACACACCTCAATAGGGCATGCTGCATCAGAACTAATGCAATGAAACGCAACACAAGGAGAGTAATACGCATCCACTACTTCCATCAATGAGAATCTGATGCCTGTGTGTTTGAGGTGCAATTCAAATGTATCTCAGATGCTTGGAAAAGATTCCCATCTACATATGTTACTAATTTCTTACTTGCTATTTCATAAATGTTCACGTTAACCTGGAGGGTTGCAGCGTAGAGAAGGGGCATTGGCTTCAATGCTTACAGTAATCATAGTACAACCCATAGGAACACCAATAATTTGGGCTTCAGCCTGGGGTAGAGCCATGGCCAGCACTGACTAAAGAAATGTCCTTTTATTCCAGAACCATTGCACACTTTTGAACAGGAGAAAGTGTTATGTACACAAGATGCCTTTGGAAATGTAATCAGCAATTTCAACATCTGTCAATACTGCTTTTCAAATCAGATACATGTTGAAAAAATTCAGTGGAATATCGCAGGTTCCATGCCATGAACTGCATTTTGAATCAGTTATAATATGTAGGCCATGATGTGCAGATCCCAGAAGGGTATACCAGAGACTAAAAACCGGTATCAATATACTGTAGGTACTGTATTAATTACTGGCACGGTTTATATTAACCATATAAAAAAATATTAAATATATGCTTTAATTATAAAAAACAATTTATAAAAGCATTTATCAGTTTACCAGATTCTTAAAAATGAAGAAGGCTTGTATATAATCATAATAAATATTTTCATCAACATTCAAATGCTATAAAAAAAAGTTGAACCAACTGATGCTTTAATAATTTCATGTGGCTTTATACTGTGTAAGTATGAAATATTAAGTAAACTTCACATCAGTTATGTCTGAATTAGTCTTGTAGTTATATTAGCACATGATTTACAAAGCTTTTTTACTTTACCTAGGTTTTCATCAACTAGACTCTGGTCTACAACACTTGATTTGTACTGTGTGTGTGCTTTTACAGGTTTAGTTAAAGATTGTTTTACTTTAAAAAAAGTTTGCATACCTGAATTCACTAAACATATCACTTTATATCCCCATAGTTAGAAGACTAAACAAACAAACCAATCCAGTGCACTGCAAGCTTCCAACTGTCCAATTAAATCTTTTTGATGAGTAGATCAGGATACGTGGTTATGCAATGAAAAGTCATGCAGCCCTTATGCTATCATTATTCAGTTATACAAATATTGTCTGAATGAAGACTGTGGCCCCTAATTTGGGTTTACTTGTGACCCTAGGTTGCTTAGTTAAAACTTTGTTTTTTTATTTTTCTATATCCCTTCTTCTCTCTCTAATTTGTTTTTCTCTCCTTTTTTTTTCTCCTTTCCTTTCCCCTTCACTAATTTGTGGATAACATGGGTCCCCCTACACAGAGCCTTAAGACCTTCTTCCTGAATGCAAAGGGACTGAATATCCCAGAAAAAAGAACCATGGTATTTAGCGCCTTAGCAAAACACAAGGCACATGTTGCTTTTAACAAAAAACACATTTCAAATCTTCTTCTATTCCTAAATTTTTGAACCATAAGTATCCCCACATGTTTCATCCATGAGCTTCAAATTCTAAGACTAGAGGAGTGGTAATTATATTCACTAAATCTCTGCCCTTTATTCTTTCTGACCAATTGACTGATCCAGAAGGATGGTAAATATCTGTCAAGGGTAAAATCGTCCGATAACGTTTGCTAACCTATATTGCCCTAATACCAAACAAGTTGCATTTGTAGGAAAAGATGTGTATGCCTTGACTTCTTTTTCAGGCATCTTATTATTAAGAGGTGACCTCAATGTACCATTAAATCCTCTTCTGTACTCCTCATCAGGAATCTCAGCAATCCCTTATAGAGCATTAAAACAGATCAAATCATCACTATCATCTCTTTTACTTTATAATGCATGGTGAATGCTTTATCCTACTTGTTAAGACTATACTTCTTACTCTCATTGCATAAAAAGTATTCACACAATGACTATCTTTCCTTTCTCAATCTGACCTAAAGTACGTGACTCAGGCCTCGATTGAACCAACGTATATCTTGGATCACCATCCTATCACCTTGACCCTGAACTTCCCAGAGAGGGATGCAAAAACTAAACTGTGGTGCTTAGACTCATCTCATTTGGGCAACCCTGTGCATCTTGCCTTTCTCCAATCTTGCGTACAAGAAAACTTTTCTCACAATGTGACTCCAGATAGGTCTCTGATGTCACAATGGCTTGCGCATAAATGTGTTCTCAGGGGCCACTGTATCACCCTTTCTACCAATCTGAAGACAGAGAGGCAAACTTCCCTAGATAAACTGACTTCCAAAATTCATTCCTTGGAACAGTTGCATAAATGCAATAAGACCCTTGCTACTCTAGACGCCCTTACCCAGGCACATCAAAACCTTTGAGAAAAATTGGGTTACTGGATTGAAGGCAATATACACTTCGCTGAAAATCCTTCTGCGAACATTTTAATGAAAGTGTCCACTTATTGGCTACAGCATTATGCAGGGAAAAAGCAAAATCTAAGATCCATACGATCCAAACGTTAGGTGGGAGTTCTCACCACTTCTAGGAAGATATTGCTACATCATTTTGTTAAGTATTATGAGGGTCAATATAACCTCCCATCAAGTAGAGAACCCACCTCCTCACCTTTAGGCAGATCAGCAGCCAGAAAAGATTATCTCTTATGCTCTGGCATGTCCAGCGTATCTCCACCTGTTACACAAAACTTAGACACACCAATGGCAGCCAAAGAAGTGGTTAAGGTGCTCAAATCTATCAAACCAGGGAACGGTTCTGGACCTAAGTGCTGATTCACATATATGTGGATTGGATGTGGTTCAAACCGCATCCAATCTGCATGACATATGAAAAAAACATTGCTTCTTGTGGTGCCTGTTCACAAATGTCCAGTGTACTGGCAGTGCAGATTCAGTGCGGATTCTGTGCGATTTGAAAAAGAGTCATGTATGATTTCTGAGCAGTGCTGTCTTGTTCAGTGCAGATTACAGCCTATTGACTTCTATAGGAAATGTTTCTTAACCACATATGTGTGAAAAGGATAATCCTGAGAGCTAATCCTGTTTTGAACCTGATGAAAACCTGACATGAACAGGTGAACAACTATTGTATCAATTAGCTGTGAAGCCTGAGCTTCAATCCGCATAGTACATGTGTGAATCAGCTCTTATGGTCTTACTACACAATATTACAAGAGCTACAGAGACCTTCTTCCCCCTCACTTTCTTAGGGCCTTTATTCTCTATCAGAAGTCTCATGTTATTCAAATCTCGTGCTCTAAATATTACACTCTCCTCTGAGGTGGTGGATCAGTGCAAGCATAATCTTCCCTTTGACTGGAAGTCAGAGAGTATTACATTCTTGGGTACACAACTGCCCTACTTACTCTCGAATCTCTACCCACTTAATTTCCTTTCTCTTCTGTCCCAGATCTCAAACAGGACTTGGAGATCTGGGACAACTTACATTTGTCTTGGTTTAGCAGACCGGCAGCTTTGAAAATGACAGTTCTCCCATGATGCCTATATTTCATGCAGACCATTCCTATAAAACTCCCTAACTCCTTTTTTTCTGCACAAAACTTTTTTCTATTTTCATCTGGAAAGGATCTACCCCAAGACTTAGCCTATCTCAACTGTTGCTTTTGAAGCTGGCAGGCAGCATTGGCCTTCCCGACATTAAAGCTTATCACAGAGCTTGCATGTTGACTAAATTTGTAGACTGGCACATTCATGCTTCAACCAAAGCTTTGGTACAGATGGACCAAGATACAGCGAGAGGCTCTCTAAATCTGGCCCTTTGGATCCCAAAAGTTACTAACATTAGTCATCTCACTGAACATCCTTTTATTGGCCCAGCCCTCCTTAGCCATATTGTGTTACTGTATGTAGAGACTAAACATTCTATGGTTCCAGGACCTATGACTTCAATGGTATCCAACCCAACCTCCCCTCCAGGTCTGAAAGCCTCTTTCCAAGTACTGTATCACAAAATAAACTACTTGAGAGCTGGTGATTTTTATAAGAAGGGCCTTTGTCACCCCAGAGAGACTTAAGGACCCAGGATTTGCCCTCTTCATTTCCTTAGTGATCTTAGCTTCAGCTGAGACACTTCCTGATGAACTCGTCTTCACGCTCAGATTATAGTCATCTCCCCACACCTTTTGAATCCTGAAGTCTCGGGATCCATGTCAACATTTTATTTCCTCTACTTACTCTCTCTTGCTTAACAACTCTTCTTTTGACTTATACCTACAAATGAGAAGACAACCTAGGTCAGTGGTTCTCAACCTGTGGGTCGCGACCCCTTTGGGGGTCGAACAACCCTTTCACAGGGGTCGCCTAAGACCGTTGGAAAACACATATTTCCAATGTGTAAAGAGCAGCTACTGTGTAGAAAGCAGCTACTGTGTTGAAAGCAGCTACTCTGTTAAAAGCAGCTACTGTGTTGAAAGCAGCTACTCTGTTAAAAGCAGCTACTGTGTTGAAAGCAGCAGTATTGGAGGTAAAACGACACTCATGAATTATAATTACTGGGTAAATAATTTTATGGTTGGGGGTCACCACAACATGAGGAACTGTATTAAAGGGTCACGGCATTAGGAAGGTTGAGTACCACTGACCTAGGTGTATCTCTCTCAGACGAACAATGTAATCAATTACACGCGTCCATTCATAAAGGGTCTATCAATGTCACTGTACATGAACACAACTTTAAGGTCTACTCTTGATAGTACTGAACTCCTCATTTTCTGCACAAACTATATCTAACAGCATCTGACACCTGCTGGAGATGCACACAAGTGGTAGGCACAATGTTACATCTGTGCTGGGACTATCCAATCTTAAAACTGTATTGGGGAAAGGTTCATGAAATAACCTCAAGAGTCTCTTCAGTCAGTATGGATTTTAAAACTACCCAATACTTGTGTCACCATACTGTTTTGTTAGGCCATAAATTCCACATATAATTGGCAATGGATATGATTACAACAGCCTGCATGTGGACTCCATTCTACTGGAAGCAAAAAAGTGTCCCTACCATTAGGGAGTGCTTCACAAAATAAACAGGACCGCAGAACTGGAAGAGCTCTATTTTACCTATGACAGATATTCCACATTCTACATGACCTGGGCATTTTGACTTCAATATCAAACCACAGTAGAGTATATTGAAGTGATATTTCCTAGTATATCTACTTGACATTCCCCTTTCTCTACATCTAAGATTTTGTATACATGTGCAGCATTACTTGATTCTTTCTCTTTTCAAGGCATTCCATATCAACAACCAACCACTTCTGAAGAACGATATTGCAAGTCTCAGGGTGCAAGGGTTTGTCTTGTTATACAACTTTCCATACTTTCCCTTCCTCCCAACATCCCCCCTTTTATTCTTTTCTTACTTTCTCTATTTTCCGCTCTTTCTTTTTATTTGGCCTTTGGGCCTTTTCTCTTTATTTCTACATGCAGCAGATGGCATCTTGCCCTCAATGACTCCCTGCCATGAGATGCTAGCTGGGGAATACAAGTCCTTATATTCAAAAAAGCTATTTTTGTCCCTTTTTTAATTTTTTTTACTACTTCATAAGCATTGCTTTCCTCTAATATACTGTAATGTTTAGTAGGCATCTCCAAACACAACTCTATTATCTCTATCTATCTATTGGTGTTATCTGCCTAAATATGTGTTATTTTTGGTTCTTGTAGCTTGTAATAAATAACTTTTTGTGCAGATGCAAATATGAAACAAATCGTACATGTCTATTTGTAAGGAGAGAAGTTCTGCCAGTCTTAATTGGTACAGAAGTGTCAGGGAATTCACATCATATTGAGAAAGCACGAAAACCAATTCAAACAATCCAGTGCTAATACAGTGAGTATGAATGTAGTTAAAATAATTTAGTTGTATTCTTCATTTAGTTTGTTAAAGAATCAACTTTTTAAAGTGACCCTGTGTTTTGCCAATGCAGCAACAAATAATTGCTTCCATTTTGATCTTCCTTCATACCCAAAAAAGCCAATTTTGTTTCCTATAATCCCTGTGCTGTAAAGAGCAGTGGTAGAACAAAGTAAAGTGTGATTATATGCTGGGAATGAGGAGATTAAAGCAGATCTGTTACTTTGATCTGAATAAAATAAATATAAGAGCTACTTGCTGGGTTCCCTCAACCATTGACTGTACATACATGCTCTTGACCAGATTTCCGATAATAACAACAATGTATTATACCTGTTAGGGATGTACCAATACTGTTTATTTATTGGCGAGTACAAGTACCGAAACTTTTGGTCAAGTACTCGCTGATACCAAGTACAGATACTTGCGGTACTCAATTACAGTAGCAAATGCGGTGCGTTTTGCTTTAATGGATGCAAATTATACCCCAAAGAATAGCATGTGATTTGAACAGGAATGTGAGTTCACACAGGAGTGGTGTGGGAAACCTTCCTGCAGGCATCCCATGCAGAGTGTCAGTGGTGGGAGAGGAGAGAAAGGGATGGGATTTGAAATCCTCGCCGCTTTCTTTCCTCTCCTTGCAGCGATGACAGTTTAGACTAGATGGCATTTGATTGGTCAGCAGCTTTATGGTCTCTCCTGGCTTTCTCTCCTCTCCTACCACTGACACGCAGCTTGAGATTCCTGCAGAAGTTTTCCCGCACAGTTTCTGTGTGAACTCGGACTATGACAAGTCTGGGTTCACAATGGGGCAGTGGGGAAAAAGAATGTGATTTGGACAGGAATCCCATTCTTTTTCAAATCGCATGCTAATCTTTGTGGTGCAATTTGTATCCATTAACGCAATTCGCACCACAAAGTATCGGTTAAGGCATCTGGAGTATGTTGACGAGACCTCATGAAAATATTCATTATTGGCACCGATACCAGTATCAGTATCGGTGCTTCCCTAATGCCTTTGCAATACTGTATGTGTTTACGCAGAACTTATAACAAGGACATTCATGACAAGATCATCAGGTTGTTTTTTGAAAGCTAAAGATTTAAAAAGACTAAACTTTCAAAATTACAATAACATTTCAAAGCCTAAATGATATGTTAGCAATTGGTTTAAAAACTGAAATAGTCAATTAAAAGATAACATTTTAAAAAAGGCTTTGTTGTAATAATCACCTTCATTCCAGAACTGCCTCTACAGTACTTCTTTCTCATCACTAGATGTTCTCAGGCTTCAGGGATGAATAACAGCCAGCATCATTGAACTCACTTCCTCTGAGTCCAAGCTGTCATGGACCCACCTGCTGCCTATAGCTGGACAGTGAAGTAGAAGTACATGCACTGATTGTCTCATTGTGCTGCTTTTTACTCTCCACTCTGAGATTTTCTGTGCAAGGACTACAAGAAGATGACACAAAGTCAAATTAAGATACTTACACAACTTTAATTTTAAAAAGCAGTAATAAATACTGAGCAGCAATAATTTGTATCTTTTACATTTACTTAAATTTTGGTTTCAAAGCTACTTTAAAAATCAGCTGTAGCATTAAATTGCATAAGCTTTGTCATGAAATTATTTTCTTTAGTATTTAATCTTATTAGGTTTATTTAGAAATTAAGATTGACAGCTAGTTTTAAAATACAACAATTTCATGTATGCTCACTATTTTATTTCCATCTGGAAAACCATATGTTCTTAAGTGTGACACAAGATTACTAAAAGGCATGTGCTTCTGTACATGTGGCTCCAGCCAGTGTTAGAACAAATGACTTACACTTGCCAGATTTCCTTTCACCTGTTTGCCAGCATGTTTTAAGTTGGTTGCAATTAGGGAGTGCATTAATAACCACAGGAGAACTTTATTCAGGTGCAAATACAGAGTAAATTGAGGGTGAAATTAGATTACAGAAATAAAATTAGATAGAAAAAATTGTTTCCATTATGAGTGGAGTATTTTAAACAATTCTAAAATGTATTATTTTAAAGTTTGTGTTGGAAATCCTTAGAAAACGGTATTATGTATATAATGTGTATGTAATGTAAATTCTAATCTTTTTAAATCTACAGCTTTAATTTAAATAATGCAAGCAGTAATACTATGAAGGTCCTTGTTCTGTTTAGGGTGATAATGCTCAGTTCCTCTCTCTCAATTGCTCCTACACTGTCACTCTGTCACATGTAACAAAACACCACAAAAGGGATGTACACCTGGTGGACTAGTGTAATGATAGTCCCGAGCACACAGTACTGCTAGCAATCCACTGGAGAAATGGAAGTACAACACAAGTCCATATCCTGCGCACTAGATGTAACAGGGGTGTCCATACACCCAATGTAATGATAGAAATCTCACTTCCAGTTGAATCCATAAAGTGTATTTTATTAAATCACTATATTGCACAAGCACAGTCATTAATATTAAAATAAGTCACATCCAGGTTTCTGTACATTGATGGAACCCAGCATTGGATGTAAAGTGATCACAAAGATTTACATACCGGTCAGCTACCAATTGAGTTGGAAAGGTAGTTTTTAACATGGGAAGTTAATTAATATTAATGATAAAATGCAAAAAAAAAGCTTACATAGCTATAAACCTTTGTTATGCAATAGGAACATTGTTATGCTCTGTGCCACCTTAAAGTGTTACTAAACCCAGGACCCTGCATTTACTATATCTGGTCTCCCACAGTACACAGATCATGGAAATGCAATTATTTTAGTAAATACCTTTTCTCATCAGCAATTGGAGCAGTCTTGTAACTTCTATCAGTGTCCATCAAAGCACTGGTTAAAGCATGTAAGAGGAGTTTTCTTCCTGCTCAAGGAGGATGCAGCACCCCTGACCTCTGTCTGAACAGTGCTGATTGGCCCTGTGCTGATCACATGCACTCTCCCAAAAAAAAAAAAACCTCTCTAGCAATACAGATAAGACTGAGCATGTGTAAAGTGTCTCCACATGATATGTCTTATCACAACATAGGAGGGAGACACTGGAAGAAGGGGAGGATCAGAGAAGTCAGGATCAAACAGCATTTTTACACAATGCAGAGGATTACAGACTGATTTTACTGTTGTGGGTTTAGTAACACTTTAAGCAACTCACCAAATCCATTTGGCAGCAATGAAAGGATATGCCCTAATAATAAGCAATGGTCACAATATCAACACTGAGGAACAGGAATAAAATACAGATTTTGCATGCCTGAGCTGTTTCCCCTATGTCCATACTATAGATATTTAGTTATTGGCATTGCAGGAGAGGGAAAAAGTAGGGGAGCAGATACAGGGAGGTATATTGTGGGTAGGTAGTGATGAAGAAATAGGAACCCAAGCTTCAGAACCCAGAAAGGGACAGGAGACTGACATTTTCATCCCCACACCATTCTACCTTACTTTTATGGCACACCGTTCCTGTATTAGATGGGCTTGATTTACTGTAGTGCAAAGTGAGCTGGACTGAACCTGTATTAACTTCAAAATCAATTTTTTTGAAGAATTTGAAGAAAAATATTATTTCCTTATCTCATTGTTGAAGGTTTGAATAATTGCTTTCTACAGCTCTCTTTACCTTATAGTAAATCTGACTTACTGCTTTACCTCACTTCACATTACTACACAATTGAACAAATCAGTTACTTTTTCACTGTTCTTTAGGTTGCTAAGCACTTTAATAAATCAGGATCTAGTTCACGGTATTTCACCTCAGTAAACACATCAGTAAATCAGGCCCATTGAGTGCTGTGCTTCCTCATCTTCATTTACTCAGCTGGCACTCAGCACCATACAGGCAGTAGTACTGAGCTATTTGGGAATGGGTAGTAACACCCCCGGCAAATGCAGCATTTTGCTTCAAAAATTTTCTTCTATGTCTGTTTTACTTTCAAATGATAAAAGCTGGAGAAAGAACAATTTTATAAAGAGTTTCTTTTTATTTGTTTTTGTTTTTTTTTATTTTTGTTCTGATTTTTCTTACTATTATTCTCAAAATCATGACCTGAGGCGAAAACATAAAAACTGTTGAAATATTTTGCTGTAGCTTGTAAATGTATTACGCCTTAATAGTAATTTTTCATTACATGTGTCAGTTACATAATCATAGCCTATTGAAATATCTTCTATGGAAAATAAAAAGAACACATGACTATATTTTATCTTTTGACCATACTTAATCTTTAGCAGTGTCTTTTCTCAGCAATATTTTCTTGGTTTTAACCCATATTGTCTTCCATGCATATGAATAAGAGTCCTTACTTGCTGCTTGACCCATGTTGTCTCACCTTATGTCACAATCCTTTTTTATATGTCCAGCACTATATGATTGATGAGGTGAAAGGTTAGACATCTCCTCATGAGATTCAAAATATCTCAGCTGTATTAAAGAAACAAATCTAAAACATGATTGCTGGAGATTGATCTGTTATAAAGCTTAATGTATATATCTAGTGCTCGAAATAAAGGCTTTGCAAAGCACATTTAAAATTTAAATGCACCACTGCTCAATGTGCCATTAAAATAGAAAATAAAAAATACAGACAAAGAAAAACAAAATGATCAGAATTATATATTTTATATATGGTTGTAATTTTCCTCCTGCCTTGTGATTTATTTGGAAGTTAGTCACTTTTTGACAAATTTAATAGAAAATGCTGACATACCATTTTTATGTCAGCATATAAAAATATGACCAAAGGCCATGTGTTTTTATTTTATTGAATTTGAGTATTGAATGATATATGCAAACAGAGATTTATTTCAACCCACAAGCCATTGTGCTTCAATTACTATAGTATTTTAATACTGAAAAACAATATCATGATTTAGTCAGACGACTGGGAAAACAGAACACTTGTACATGCTAATTAATATCTACAAAAACAAATAGGAATTTTGCTGCAATTTTCTATTTACAGTTTTTACCTATTGAAACCATTTTAGTGATTTTGTAGTTATTCATAGAAGATTTAGAATATTTATCTAGTTTTTTTTTATAATTATGTGACTTACAGTGGTGGTGACCAACTCGAGGTTCCTTGGTACTTATTGTGCATCCATTAGTCAGTGATCTGCTAAAGAAAGAACCACTTTTTTGCCTCCTACTTGCAAACCAACAGTTCAAATGTCAAGTTTGTATACTGTAAAAGCATGGTGCCAAACCTACAGCCAAGGGGCAGCATGCAGTCACTTGTTACTAATTGTGCAGCCTCTGGGCCCAGCAGTCAGAAGACTTTGTGTTCCCTCTATACAAAAATGGAAACAGGCATATTAGTGCACAAAACTGACAGTCCATGAGAAAACTAGAAACCAAATAGCCTTAGATCCTCCATGTACTATAAGGAGGTGTCTGACAACCCAACTAAGCCTACCTTTTACTGTATCTTGAGCTGTTGCATTGTTTTTTGCTTTTGTGTTAAGAACAGTGAATTTAATTTTGGACCTCTAACGTTAAGACCCAAGGCTTATATATACAGTATTTATTCATTTGGTTTATTTTGAGTGCAAATTTGATCTGTTATATTCCACTATATGTGTTTTGGTTAATACAAAAGATGGTTGTGTACTTGTTATATTTGTGTTTTCCCTTCCTAATGCTTACTTGGACATAATCAGCACAATAATTTAAACAGTATGTGTAGAAACCTTTGGTTTGCTTTGAATTCAATCTTAACCCAGAAGGAAGCTGTCACAGCTGGGCCAATTAGCTGTGGTGGATGATTCCTCACAGTGCCCCACAGTTGTATGTACACAAAGAGGTGAGGATGCTTGTGATATCATTGACCGAATATGGCCACATGGCTTAGTCCAAATCCAATTACATCCCCACTTATGAGCTGTGTGTAGGGAATGCCTGGGATACCGTACCTTAAGTTACAGTAAATTTTGTTTGGCTCAAGTTCATGATGCCAGCAGTCATAATACAATAGCTGTAGAAGGAGATTGTTTTAGATATCTTGTTCAGCCTGTGGGGCCAATAAGCTGCAGGTATGTGATTCCCCATCTCACAGCTTCACGTGCACAAAAGGACATGGATGCTCATGACCTCGTTGACTTAATACAAACACATGGCGTGGACCAAACCAAGTTCATCCCTAATTGTGAGCTGTGTGTAGGGAATTCCTGGGAACACCACATCTTAAGCTGGCCTTAAACTGAACAAATTTAATCGGGGTTCTTAAAATGTCAGCTGAACTTCGATCAATGCGTAGCTCTGATGGACCCACTTTGTCTGACATCCTCTGATTAAAAAATTGAAGAAGCCAAGCAGAACAAGCTGTCAGAATACAATAGCAGCAGTGGAAAATTATGTTAGATTTCTTTCATTCAGCCCACTAGATGAACAAAAGAAATGTATAGGTTTATGACCAGCTTTTCTCTGTGCTGGGTCCTTCACTAAAGAATTGGTCAGACAAACATGTGTTCTGTAATAAAATATGTGCACCTAATTAAACAAACTGAGGTTGGAAGCTGATTGGCTACCATTCACAACTGCATGAGATTCTGAGTGAACCAGCTTTTGTAAATAAACCCCAGCGTGCATAAACCCCATTGAAGACTTTCGGAGCTGGATCTTGTAATTTAATTGGGCCTTTTCAAGACTAATTTGCAACCTTTTGGTAAAAAAAGGCAATGGATAGCTATGGGGATGTAAAAATAAATTTTAAAAAACACCATTCAGGAGGGAATGGGTCTTCTAATAATATTTAAAGGGCAACATTAAAAAATACTCAATTCCTTTAAACCTTTCACTGCTAATGACATAAGGCTTACATCAGAGGGTTCTACCCACACTCTTGAATGCTACAGCAGCTGAGAGAACATGTTTATTTTATAAGTTGACAAGTAGGTTTTTGTTGGAACGTTTTTAGGTGGCTGTAATGTTTTCTGATGACTTTCATAGGCACTGAAAAATATTCTGCCTTCCTCCAGAATGTGTCTGTTGTTACACATGCCAGCCCTCGGCTGACATGGTGGGCAACACTGGGTACAGCACAAGAAGCTCAGTGTACATCAATTTACTTATCCTTTCTCTGGTGAATGGACCTGGAAGCAACATATAACAAGCCTCTTCCTGATTCTGAGCTGTTATTACTGGGTGCTGGCTGAAGAAGCAGCTAATGGACCACAATCTGTACTCCATTAGCTTCAGTGGAGTGCAGGGAAGACATCAGGGTTCGAATGTCATTATTAGAGATGAGCGAATCGAAGTAGGCGAAGTGGAATTCGAGTAGAATATTGGAAAATTTTCGATTCGTGCCGAATCCGAAAAATAGCCTACTTCGGACGCGCGAATCGAAATTTTTCCTAAAATGGCGGCGGACATGTGCGGCGACGGAGCGAGGATGTCTGGGAAGGCGCGCAGACAAGGCGCGCTGACCCATAATGCATTCCTTAATGACATGTGATCGCATTAGCCAATCAGCAGCCAGCCAGCCAGCACTGTGTAATGGTCGAGCTATAAATAGCGGCCATTTTAGAATTCTTCATTTGCCTCCAGTCATTCAAGAGAGGCAGACCGCTCTGTATTAGGGACAGAGTTAGGGCCACAGAATTGTTACTTAGGGCCACAGAAACGTTAGTTAGGGCCACAGAATTGTTACTCAGGGACAGACACAGAATTGTTACTGAGGGCCACAGAACTGTTACTTAGGGCCACAGAAACGTTATTAGGGCCACAGAATTGTTACTCAGGGACAGACAGAATTGTTACTGAGTGCCAGAGAATTGTTACTTAGGGCCACAGAAACGTTAGTTAGGGCCACAGAATTGTTACTCAGGGACAGACACAGAATTGTTACTGAGGGCCACAGAACTGTTACTTAGGGCCACAGAAACGTTATTAGGGCCACAGAATTGTTACTCAGGGACAGACAGAATTGTTACTGAGTGCCAGAGAATTGTTACTTAGGGCCACAGAAACGTTAGTTAGGGCCACAGAATTGTTACTCAGGGACAGACACAGAATTGTTACTGAGGGCCACAGAACTGTTACTGAGGGCCACAGAAACGTTAGTTAGGGCCACAGAATTGTTACTCAGGGACAGACACAGAATTGTTACTGAGGGCCACAGAACTGTTACTTAGGGCCACAGAAACATTAGTTAGGGCCACAGAATTGTTACTCAGGGACAGACACAGAATTGTTACTGAGGGCCACAGAATTGTTACTTAGGGCCACAGAATTGTTACTCAGGGACAGGCAGAATTGTTACTGAGTGCCAGAGAATTGTTACTTAGGGCCACAGAAACGTTACTCAGGGACACAGAATTGTTACTGAGGGACACAGAACTGTTACTTAGGGCCACAGAAACGTTAGTTAGGGCCACAGAATTGTTACTCAGGGACAGACACAGAATTGTTACTGAGGGACACAGAATTGTTACTGAGGGCCACAGAAACGTTAATCAGGGACACAGAATTGTTACTGAGGGCCACAGAATTGTTACTTAGGGCCACAGAATTGTTACTCAGGGACAGACAGAATTGTTACTGAGTGCCAGAGAATTGTTACTTAGGGCCACAGAAACGTTACTCAGGGACACAGAATTGTTACTGAGGGCCACAGAACTGTTACTTAGGGCCACAGAAACGTTAGTTAGGGCCACAGAATTGTTACTCAGGGACAGACACAGAATTGTTACTGAGGGCCACAGAATTGTTACTTAGGGCCACAGAAACGTTACTCAGGGACACAGAATTGTTACTGAGGGCCACAGAACCGTTACTTAGGGCCACAGAATTGTTACTCAGGGACAGACACAGAATTGTTACTCAGGGACACAGAATTGTTACTGAGGGCCACAGAACCGTTACTTAGGGCCACAGAAACGTTACTCAGGGACACAGAATTGTTACTGAGGGCCACATAACCGTTACTTAGGGCCACATAATTGTTACTCAGGGACAGACAGAATTGTTACTGAGTGCCAGAGAATTGTTACTTAGGGCCACAGAAACGTTACTCAGGGACACAGAATTGTTACTGAGGGCCACAGAACTGTTACTTAGGGCCACAGAAACGTTAGTTAGGGCCACAGAATTGTTACTCAGGGACAGACACAGAATTGTTACTGAGGGCCACAGAATTGTTACTTAGGGCCACAGAAACGTTACTCAGGGACACAGAATTGTTACTGAGGGCCACAGAACCGTTACTTAGGGCCACAGAATTGTTACTCAGGGACAGACACAGAATTGTTACTCAGGGACACAGAATTGTTACTGAGGGCCACAGAACCGTTACTTAGGGCCACAGAAACGTTACTCAGGGACACAGAATTGTTACTGAGGGCCACATAACCGTTACTTAGGGCCACATAATTGTTACTCAGGGACAGACACAGAATTGTTACTGAGGGACACAGAATTGTTACTGAGGGCCACAACCGTTACTTAGGGCCACAGAATTGTTACTCAGGGACACAGAATTGTTACTGAGGGCCACAGAACCGTTACTTAGGGCCACAGAATTGTTACTCAGGGACACAGAATTGTTACTGAGGGCCACAGAACCGTTACTTAGGGCCACAGAATTGTTACTCAGGGACAGACACAGAATTGTTACTGAGGGACACAGAATTGTTACTGAGGGCCACAGAACCGTTACTTAGGGCCACAGAAACGTTAATCAGGGACACAGAATTGTTACTGAGGGCCACAGAACCGTTACTTAGGGCCACATAAAAGTTAATCAGGGACACAGAATTGTTACTGAGGGCCACAGAACCGTTACTTAGCGCCACAGAATTGTTACTCAGGGACAGACACAGAATTGTTACTGAGGGACACAGAATTGTTACTGAGGGCCACAGAACCGTTACTTAGGGCCACAGAAACGTTAATCAGGGACACAGAATTGTTACTGAGGGCCACAGAACCGTTACTTAGGGCCACATAAACGTTAATCAGGGACACAGAATTGTTACTGAGGGCCACAGAACCGTTACTTAGGGCCACAGAATTGTTACTCACGGACAGACACAGAATTATTTCTTGAGGGACACAGAATTGTTACTGAGGGCCACAGAACCGTTACTTAGGGCCACAGAAACGTTAATCAGGGACACAGAATTGTTACTGAGGGCCACAGAACCGTTACTTAGGGCCACGTAAACGTTAATCAGGGACAGACACAGAATTGTTACTGAGGGACACAGAATTGTTACTGAGGGCCACAGAACCGTTACTTAGGGCCACAGAATTGTTACTTAGGGACACAGAATTGTTACTGAGGGCCACAGAACCGTTACTTAGGGCCACAGATTTGTTACTTAGGGACACAGAATTGTTACTGAGGGCCACAGAACCATTACTTAGGGCCACAGATTTGTTACTTAGGGACACAGAATTGTTACTGAGGGCCACAGAACTGTTACTTAGGGCCACAGAATTGTTACTCGGACAGACACAGAATTGTTACTCAGGGACACAGAATTGTTACTGAGGGCCACAGAACCGTTACTTAGGGCCACAGAATTGTTACTCAGGGACACAGAATTGTTACTGAGGGCCACAGAACTGTTACTTAGGGCCACAGAATTGTTACTCAGGGACACAGAATTGTTACTGAGGGCCACATAACTGTTACTTAGGGCCACAGAAAGGTTACTCAGGGACACAGAATTTTTACTGAGGGCCACAGAACTGTTACTTAGGGCCACAGAATTGTTACTCGGACAGACACAGAATTGTTACTCAGGGACACAGAATTGTTACTGAGGGCCACAGAACCGTTACTTAGGGCCACATAAACGTTAATCAGGGACACAGAATTGTTACTGAGGGCCACAGAACCGTTACTTAGGGCCACATAATTGTTACTCAGGGACAGACACAGAATTGTTACTGAGGGACACAGAATTGTTACTGAGGGCCACAGAACCGTTACTTAGGGCCACAGAATTGTTACTCAGGGACAGACACAGAATTGTTACTCAGGGACACAGAATTGTTACTCAGGGACACAGAATCGTTGAATTAAAGAGTATGTCAGACAACATGCAGAGGAGTGGCAGAGGAGGCAATGTTTTAGGAGCGAGCAGACGTGGCAGCAGAGGAAGGGGTCGAGGCAGCACTATTCGCAGCCAGAGGCCAGTGCTCCCGGTGTCATCCAGCGGTCGTGTCTCCACCGACAACCCTGCCGTCGTCGATTGGTTGGCTCGGTCGTCTTCCTCTTCCCAGGTCACCTCTGACACCTACAGCCAACGGTCGGTGGGTACGTCAGACACAACCGTTAGTTGGCATGGCCCGGGACCAAGCCCACTGAAATCACGTGTCCTCTACCTGCCCCTGTCCTTTGGTGTTCCCTCACCAAGCGAAGTATCGCATGCTGTGGGCTCAGCCCCACTGTACAGTGAGGAAGAGCTAACAGAGGGCGGTCAGGAACGGGGGGAGACATCCGCTTTTTCAGCAGCCAGGCGAAGAAGTAGTGGCGAGGAGAGTGGCTCGGTAGCCGGTCTAGAGACAGGTCTGTCTCCTGACCCAGACGCAGCCGAGGGGGCTAGTAGTGAGGCGGAGACCCTACTTGATGATGAGGAGGTTGATCGCACTTGGCAGCCTCGTCGTCATCAGGCAATTTCTTCCGCATCATCAGGAGAAGAGGGTGGCAGCTTGGCAGCGAGCAAAACAGTCGGTGGGTTGCCCAGGAGACAGCAGCAGGGTCGCAGCAGTGTCAGTGGAGCCAAACGGCCACGGAGTAGAGCACCAGCTCCACTGCAGCCTACCACCACGGCCAGTAGTGGTGCCGGTGTGCACGGAGGAAGCAGCAGTCAGCCAGTGAGGAGTATCGGGGGCAAAGTTTCCTACTCGGCGGTGTGGCAATTTTTTGTCAAGCCGCCCGAGGCCCATGTTGGGACTACAGCGTTGCGGCAGCATATGCAGCGTCGCCATTCGGTGGCCTGGGAAAACCGTGATAAAGATACGGCGGTTCAGCCCGCCCCAGCCCCCGCTCCATCACCCGCTCCGTTACTTGCTCCGTCACCTGACGTCAATCGCCCTCCATCAGCCAGTCAAGGCTCCAACACCTCTGCTGAGGGGAGTTGTCGCTCGTTGGCATCTTCCGCTCGTTCAGATGCTCCTTCTCCTGCTACTCCTCTTCACGGATTCTGTCAGCAGTCTTTCTTGGAATCCGTTTCCAAGAGACAACAGTTTGCGAGCACGCACCCGACGGTGCAAAAGCTGAACGTCCTCCTGTCCAAGTTGCTGGTGCTGCAGTCCCTCCCTTTCCAAGTGGTGGACTCAGCACCTTTCCGAGAAATGATGGCTTGTGCCGCGCCGCGGTGGAGAGTGCCAAGCCGTCATTTCTTCGCCAAAAAGGCAGTGCCAGCCCTGCATTCACATGTAGAAGAGATGGTGGGCCAGTCTTTGAGCATGTCGGTCTCTGCCAAAGTGCACGGCAGCACCGACGTGTGGAGCTGTAACTACGGTCAGGGACAGTACATGTCATTTACGGCCCACTGGGTGAACGTGGTGCCGGCACAGCCGCACCAGCAACTTGGACAGGTCACGCCGCTTTTGCCTCCACGTTTGCACGTCCTTGGTCCGGCAAAGATGTCCGCCTCTACCACCTCTTCTTCCGCCGTGTCCTCAGCCGCCACCCCCGTGCCAAGTCCCATTACCCGACCGGCATATCACATGTGCAGGGCGCAACGGTGTCACGCTGTGCTGCACCTGGTATGCCTTGGCGAACGTAGTCACACAGGGGAGGAACTTCTCAGTGTAATGAACAGAGAAATCGACAGATGGCTGTCTCTGCGCAAACTCAAAATCGGAACCATGTTGACCGACAACGGAAAGAACATGTTGTCTGCTCTGCGTCAAGGAAGGTTGTGCCATGCGCCATGCATGGCTCACGTGTTCAATCTGGTTGTCAAGTGGTTCCTAAAATCCACCATCCCACTGCAAGACATCCTTAAAATGTCACGTAAACTTTGCATGCATTTCAGCCATTCCTACACCGCAAAGCACACCCTCCTTGAGCTGCAGCGGCAGAACGGAATTGCACAGCATCGCCTGATCTGCGACGTTGCAACAAGGTGGAATTCAACCCTACACATGTTAGACCGCCTTTACGAACAGCGAAAGGCCATCACCGATTTCCTGATGTTACAAGCGGATAAAGGTACTCCCCTGTGTAACTTTGATGTCAGCCATTGGCAGCTCATGCGTGACACCTGCCGCTTGCTCAGGCCCTTTGAGGGGGCCACGCTATTCGTGAGTCGGCAGGACTATGGGATGAACGACGTCATTCCTCTGTTGCACGTCCTGGAACAAATGCTGTTAACAATGGCTGGTCAGGGTGCGGTAGACGTGGCGCACAGATCTCAATGCCACATGACCCCTGTGGGGGCAGGACAGGAAGAAGAGGAGGAGGTAGAGGAGGACATTGGTGCTCAGGAATTATTGAGTGAAATGGGTGGTTTTTCCACTCAGCGGACAGGAGTGGAGGAGCAGGAGCATCTGGTAGAGGAGGAGGAGACAGAGGACCCAGACGCACCGTGGCAGTATGCTGTGGAGATGGAGGCAGGGAGTCCCTCGCATTCCTTGGCACAAATGGCCCATAGCATGCTCGGTTGCTTGCGTAGCGACAGCCGAATAATAACCATCAGACAGAGGGATGACTTTTGGCTGTCCACCTTGTTGGACCCTCGCTACCGTTCAAAAATGGTGGCCTTTTTCACACCTGCTGAGAGGGAGGCCAAAATAACGTACTATAAAAACCACCTATGTAGTCAGTTGGTCTCTGCCTTTGTGCGCCAACGTCCATCCTCAGACACTGTGGGCCCTGTGCGCTCGCGTTCCGCTGCCATGGCAGCAGGGGAGGGGTGGGGTGGTAGGAGCAGTGGCAGCTCCACCAGCAGCGGCTGCCTCAGTCTGCAGTCGATGATGAGTAGCTTTCTTCACCAGCGCAGTGAGGAAACTACTAACCAGCCGCAGCAGCAGCAGCAGCAGCAGCATCAGGTGGACCTGGAGCAGGACCTCAAACAACAGGCTTGGGCCTACTTGGACAGCACCCTGCCAACCGAGGTAGACAATCCCCTTGACTACTGGGCAACGAAACTTGACCTTTGGCCCCAACTAGCTGAATTTGCCCTTGAAAGGCTGTCATGCCCGGCCAGTAGCGTGGCATCGGAGCGCGTGTTTAGTGCGGCAGGAGGTATTGTAACTCCGCGGAGGACACGACTGTCCACCCAAAGTGTGGAGAGACTCACGTTTGTGAAAATGAATCAGGCGTGGATTAGTCTGGATTTCAAACCACCAGTTCCTGACACAACTGACTAAATCCGCCATGAATCATGCCTCAAACATGTGCCACTTTCAGGTCTCCTCACACACTGCTGGTGTGTTCCATTTTTTGACATAGGGTGCTGGCAGATTACGGACCTCCTATAGCTGCTGCCAGGCCCCTAATCTGCCATAGGCCTCTATATACCGCCTCCTCATGCTGCTGCCAAGTCCAGAGTCTGTCATGGGTCCCTGTACGGCCTCCCATTGCTGCTGTCTCCATCGCCACACTCTGCCATGTGCCACTTTCAGGTCTCCTCACACACTGCTGGTGTGTTGAATTTTTTGACATAGGGTGCTGGCAGATTACAGGCCTCCTATAGCTGCTGCCAGGCCCCTAATCTGCCATAGGCCTCTATATACCGCCTCCTCATGCTGCTGCCAAGTCCAGAGTCTGTCATGGGTCCCTGTACGGCCTCCCATTGCTGCTGTCTCCATCGCCACACTCTGCCATGTGCCACTTTCAGGTCTCCTCACACACTGCTGGTGTGTTAAATTTTTTGACATAGGGTGCTGGCAGATTACGGGCCTCCTATAGCTGCTGCCAGGCCCCTAATCTGCCATAGGCCTCTATATACCGCCTCCTCATGCTGCTGCCAAGTCCAGAGTCTGTCATGGGTCCCTGTACGGCCTCCCATTGCTGCTGTCTCCATCGCCACACTCTGCCATGTGCCACTTTCAGGTCTCCTCACACTGCTGGTGTGTTGAATTTTTTGACATAGGGTGCTGGCAGATTACGGGCCTCCTATAGCTGCTGCCAGGCCCCTAATCTGCCATAGGCCCCTATATACCGCCTCCTCATGCAGCTGCCAGGTCCAGAGTCTCTCATGGGTCCCTGTACGGCCTCCCATTGCTGCTGTCTCCATCGCCACACTCTGCCATGTGCCACTTTCAGGTCTCCTCACACACTGCTGGTGTGTTGAATTTTTTGACATAGGGTGCTGGCAGATTACGGGCCTCCTATAGCTGCTGCCAGGCCCCTAATCTGCCATAGGCCCCTATATACCGCCTCCTCATGCTGCTGCCAAGTCCAGAGTCTGTCATGGGTCCCTGTACGGCCTCCCATTGCTGCTGTCTCCATCGCCACACTCTGCCATGTGCCACTTTCAGGTCTCCTCACACTGCTGGTGTGTTGAATTTTTTGACATAGGGTGCTGGCAGATTACGGGCCTCCTATAGCTGCTGCCAGGCCCCTAATCTGCCATAGGCCCCTATATACCGCCTCCTCATGCTGCTGCCAAGTCCAGAGTCTGTCATGGGTCCCTGTACGGCCTCCCATTGCTGCTGTCTCCATCGCCACACTCTGCCATGTGCCACTTTCAGGTCTCCTCACACTGCTGGTGTGTTGAATTTTTTGACATAGGGTGCTGGCAGATTACGGGCCTCCTATAGCTGCTGCCAGGCCCCTAATCTGCCATAGGCCCCTATATACCGCCTCCTCATGCTGCTGCCAAGTCCAGAGTCTGTCATGGGTCCCTGTACGGCCTCCCATTGCTGCTGTCTCCATCGCCACACTCTGCCATGTGCCACTTTCAGGTCTCCTCACACACTGCTGGTGTGTTCAATTTTTTGTCATAGGGTGCTGGCAGATTACGGGCCTCCTATAGCTGCTGCCAGGCCCCTAATCTGCCATAGGCCTCTATATACCGCCTCCTCATGCTGCTGCCAAGTCCAGAGTCTGTCATGGGTCCCTGTACGGCCTCCCATTGCTGCTGTCTCCATCGCCACACTCTGCCATGTGCCACTTTCAGGTCTCCTCACACTGCTGGTGTGTTGAATTTTTTGACATAGGGTGCTGGCAGATTACGGGCCTCCTATAGCTGCTGCCAGGCCCCTAATCTGCCATAGGCCCCTATATACCGCCTCCTCATGCTGCTGCCAAGTCCAGAGTCTGTCATGGGTCCCTGTACGGCCTCCCATTGCTGCTGTCTCCATCGCCACACTCTGCCATGTGCCACTTTCAGGTCTCCTCACACACTGCTGGTGTGTTCAATTTTTTGACATAGGGTGCTGGCAGATTACGGGCCTCCCATAGCTGCTGCCAGGCCCCTAATCTGCCATGGGCCCCTATATACCGCCTCCTCATGCTGCTGCCAAGTCCAGAGTCTGTCATGGGTCCCTGTACGGCCTCCCATTGCTGCTGTCTCCATCGCCACACTCTGCCATGTGCCACTTTCAGGTCTCCTCACACTGCTGGTGTGTTGAATTTTTTGACATAGGGTGCTGGCAGATTACGGGCCTCCTATAGCTGCTGCCAGGCCCCTAATCTGCCATAGACCCCTATATACCGCCTCCTCATGCTGCTGCCAAGTCCAGAGTCTGTCATGGGTCCCTGTACGGCCTCCCATTGCTGCTGTCTCCATCGCCACACTCTGCCATGTGCCACTTTCAGGTCTCCTCACACACTGCTGGTGTGTTGAATTTTTTGACATAGGGTGCTGGCAGATTACGGGCCTCCTATAGCTGCTGCCAGGCCCCTAATCTGCCATAGGCCTCTATATTCCGCCTCCTCATGCTGCTGCCAAGTCCAGAGTCTGTCATGGGTCCCTGTACGGCCTCCCATTGCTGCTGTCTCCATCGCCACACTCTGCCATGTGCCACTTTCAGGTCTCCTCACACACTGCTGGTGTGTTCAATTTTTTGACATAGGTTGCTGGCAGATTACGGGCCTCCCATAGCTGCTGCCAGGCCCCTAATCTGCCATGGGCCCCTATATACCGCCTCCTCATGCTGCTGCCAAGTCCAGAGTCTGTCATGGGTCCCTGTACGGCCTCCCATTGCTGCTGTCTCCATCGCCACACTCTGCCATGTGCCACTTTCAGGTCTCCTCACACACTGCTGGTGTGTTCAATTTTTTGACATAGGGTGCTGGCAGATTACGGGCCTCCTATAGCTGCTGCCAGGCCCCTAATCTGCCATAGGCCTCTATATACCGCCTCCTCATGCTGCTGCCAAGTCCAGAGTCTGTCATGGGTCCCTGTACGGCCTCCCATTGCTGCTGTCTCCATCGCCACACTCTGCCATGTGCCACTTTCAGGTCTCCTCACACACTGCTGGTGTGTTCCATTTTTTGACATAGGGTGCTGGCAGATTACGGGCCTCCTATAGCTGCTGCCAGGCCCCTAATCTGCCATAGGCCTCTATATACCGCCTCCTCATGCTGCTGCCAAGTCCAGAGTCTGTCATGGGTCCCTGTACGGCCTCCCATTGCTGCTGTCTCCATCGCCACACTCTGCCATGTGCCACTTTCAGGTCTCCTCACACTGCTGGTGTGTTGAATTTTTTGACATAGGGTGCTGGCAGATTACGGGCCTCCTATAGCTGCTGCCAGGCCCCTAATCTGCCATAGGCCCCTATATACCGCCTCCTCATGCTGCTGCCAGGTCCAGAGTCTGTCATGGGTCCCTGTACGGCCTCCCATTGCTGCTGTCTCCATCGCCACACTCTGCCATGTGCCACTTTCAGGTCTCCTCACACTGCTGGTGGGTTCCATTTTTTGTCATAGGGTGCTGGCAGATTACGGGCCTCCCATAGCTGCTGCCAGGCCCCTAATCTGCCATGGGCCCCCGTACCGACTCCTCATGCTGCTGCCAGGCCCGTAATCTGTCATGGGCCCCTGTTGTCGCTTGTTGGCATATTCCGCTCGTTCAGATGCTCCTTCTCCTGCTACTCCTCTTCACGGATTCCGTCAGCAGTCTTTCTTGGAATCCGTTTCCAAGAGACAACAGTTTGCGAGCACGCACCCGACGGTGCAGAAGCTGAACGTCCTCCTGTCCAAGTTGCTGCTGCCAGGCTCGTAATCTGTCATGCGCCCCTGTACCGCCTCCTCATGCTGCTCCCAGGTCCAGAGTGTGTCATGGGCCCCGTACCGACTCCTCATGCTGCTGCCAGGCCCGTAATCTGTCATGGGCCCCTGTACCGCCTCCCCATGCTGCTGCCAGGTCCAGAGTGTGTCATGGGTCCCTGTACGGCCTCCCATTGCTGCTGCCAGGCCCGTAATCTGCCATGGGCCCCCGTACCGACTCCTCATGCTGCTGCCAGGCCCGTAATCTGTCATGGGCCCCTGTACCGCCTCCTCATGCTGCTGCCAGGGCCAGAGTGTGTCATGGGTCCCTGTACGGCCTCCCATTGCTGCTGTCTCTATCGCCACACTCTGCCATGTGCCACTTTCAGGTCTCCTCACACTGCTGGTGGTTTCCATTTTTGTCATAGGGTGCTGTATGGCCTCCCATTGCTGCTGCCTCCACCGCCACACTGTGGCTCCACACTCTGGTTTTGGCCCCGTGACTGCCCAAATGAGTGAAGTGTGCGGTGATTCTAAGATCGACGGCACTCATCTGCATGTCATACTGACTGACAGTATTATTTCTCTTCCCCAGCAGACTCCAAGGGCATTTAAATTAAAGGTACAGTGTTCTGCACTAATATTAAGTCTCTCTGAAGCCTAGAAACACCCTTTTTTAAGTTAAATTCACAGCGAATATATTCGACTCGAATCGAAATTTTTCCACGAATTCGCCGAATCAGTCGAATCGAATTTTTGAATACTTCGCTCATCTCTAGTCATTATAAAGAGAATCTGCTACTATAAATATGCTATCACATTAGGAACTGTTGGTCCTCTATGAGATAGCAATAAAGATAAAAAAAAATTAAGTCATTGAAATGAACAGTTCCACCTCTTGAACACAGTTTCTCAAAAAAAAGAGAAACTTTGTTTGAGAAACTGTGAGCCTAGATGTGGTGCAATTAGTGGAGCGAAATTTGACAAATATAAAGTTAACATTCTCTGGGCTAATAGGCAAGAGGTTATCAAAATATAACATGGGGGCTGGGCACTGTCTTGAGGGACATGAACCAATGCTGGAGCAGTGATTGTTTAAATGACTCAAAGGGAAAAATTAAAAAGGCCCGTTTACTTTAAATAACTTGCCTTAAGAGTACCCTAATTCAGCCTATGAAGGAGCAAATCTTTCCAATTTAAATAAAGTTCTGCAGCAGCACTGACATTCATTACAAAAGAAAAAGTCTTTTAAATTGCTGGCTTCTGTGAAAAAAAAAAAAACAACACATATACCCCTCCAAGGGTCTGCTCTGTATTTTGGGGGGCTTTTTAAGGGGTTTCTGTACTTTATTCAATAAAGCAGCTAGTAATAAAATTAAATTTTCTGGCAATTCAAGCTATAGTTTTTTTTTGTAAATGTCATGTTTGCTTTAACACATTCTGCATCAAAAGAAAAAAAAAATGATAGAGTTTCATTCAAATCACACACCAGACCCTTTTGAGTGCAGCATGTATTTTCAGGGAATACCCAAAGCAAAAAAAGAGTGAGGTCCACCAAAAAATGTATACCTGCTACAGATTTTATGTGGGATCCCATGCAAAAAAAAAACAACTAAACTAAATGTGAGATCCCAAGGGTCTATTCCAGAACCTTAATCCTAGCAAGCAGCTTGGCTAGCCAGAGAAGGGGGATGAGTGTGATCCCCTTTCCTGAGCCATACCAGGCCACATGCCCTTAGCATGGGTTGGTAGTTAGCAGGAGGGGGGACCTCCCTGTCAAAGCACCTTGTCCCCATGTTTTTTCTGTCTGTGCAATACATCCCAAACTCTTAAAACATTTAATGTGAACCAACAGTATAAGAAATATGTGCGAGCGCACCTGAAAAGACAATATAGCAGCTGTACACTAGGTAACCATAAAAACCTCCAAAACCATATAAATCAAAAAGTGCAGCGCTAAAAAGAAACACTAAAATATAAATATAAACAGTTCATGTGATGATTTTAAGTGACATCAGGTGCCTTCATATACTCGTATCTTTCTGGTAGTAAGGTGCTGTGGGATAAGGTGCAGAAAGAATGCACACTTACCAGAACGCACAATTTAATGAGCGTTTGTAAATATGTTTCTCCTGTGGTCATCTACTGGTCAAGGATGGTGTCTGGACTCTAATATCCTCCCTTCAGTGGTCCTGGATGTTTGTCAAGGTGGTCCAGTGTACCCTCCAGGTGATAGCCTATGGACTGCTCTGCAGTGGTAGAGGGAACTCCTTCTCCAGTGGTCAGGTGAATGACTGTGGATTGATACTCCCCAAGGGAGTCAAAGCAGAGACATCTCCATAGTGTAGTAAGTTTAGTAGTAACTTTATTAAGGTAAAACGAGGATGTGTAGAGTAAATATACAAGCGATAATATGGACTAACCGTCCAGTGTTAAAGATGGCCGCCGGAGCTCCACGATGCTCCGGCGGCGTGACGTCACGGCGTTGCTGGCTCCTCCTACGCGTTTCGTGCACACGCACGTCGTCTGGGGGGATTTGCCAATAACGCCGAGCCGTGTGACGCCAATTTATATGCTCGGCGCATGCGCATTAGAGAGGCGCCATATTGGAGAAGTCTGATCATTGGACGTCCGTGTTATCGTACGGGCGCCATTTTCTGTTGGTTATTTTAGACTTAGAAATAACATTGCAGTTACAATGTGTCTATTATACTGGCGGTAATTTATTTGCTTATGTGTAAGTGCGGACAACTGCCATCCATTGTCACTATGTTCTATATTTAACCTGTCAAGGCTGCTTGATGTGCATTTTTATTATAAAATATACAAAGTGTGCATTAAAACACCTTGTCAATCAGCCTGCTGTTCATTTGAAAAAATGCCAATTCATTTCAAATAGGAAATGCAGCACCAGCATATAAATAGTCTATATTCACAAATACAAATTCATTACATCATGACATAATAAAATTCATTTAAACTTAAAATATTCATGATAAAATTGCAATAAAGATAATACAAATTATTGTTAATAATCCTAAATGATAACCATAAATAATTTCAAATAGTTAGAATAGTAATAAAATGTTTCTCTTTAAAACGTATATATATAAAACCATATATGTAAAAAATTTATTGTTTTTATAAATTTAATATAAGATCCCCATATACTGACATCATAATTCTGAAAAGTATATCTCATATTTTAAATCTTTTAAATAGTGTTAGATCATATATTATCTTATTCTATTTTGTTAAAACCCCGAATAAAACGTACACCAAGAGATATTAACTATTATTAATGAAGCAATTTAAGTCTATGTCTATATTGTGGCCTTTTGGGTGCAGGGTCTGGAGCTCATGTATCCAACGTGTTTCAAGTTGTGAAACAGCCCGCAGTTTATTCACCCCCCTCCAGTGTGGTTGTACCGCATCTATTCCAACAAAACATAAGGACGAAGGGTCTTTATTATGTTTCCGTTTGAAGTGATAGGACAAAGAATGGTCCTTATAACCCTTTTTTATATTGTTGACGTGTTCTCTCAGTCTGTCGCGTAAACGTCTAGTTGTACGTCCCACGTATTGTAGTTTACACGCACATTCAAGGAGGTAGACTATGTTCTTACTATAACACGTAATACATTTGTCAATATTGTATGCTCTACCTGTAGTACATGAAATAAAAGAATATTGTTTTTGCTTTCTTGTATTATTGGTTGTGCATATAACGCACTTATTACAAGGAAAAAAACCTTTTAGGTTTGATGCGAAAGAGATTTTCTCTGGGGGATTTATGACATTCGGTGCTAATCGATGTCGCAGGGCCACGGCTTTTTTATATATAATTTCTGGCTTATCTGGTAGAATTTTGGAAAGGATAGGATCCGTCATCAGAACATTCCAGTTTTTATTTATAATACGTTTAATAGCTCTATGTTGTATAGAATACGTGGTTATGAAAGGACAAGTCAAGGAATTATTCGATGGTCCTTTGTTTTCTAGTAGCGTACTTCTGGCTGTATTTGCTACTTGTTGAATTGTGTTATTCAAATTCTGTTGGGAGTATCCTTTTTCTAGGAACTTATTCTTTAAAATCTTAGCTTGTGTATGATATGTATTGAGTTCTGTGCAGTTTCTACGAATTCTTAAAAATTGGCCTTTCGGGATGTTCGCCAACCATGTGGGATGGTGGCAACTATCAAGCGGAATAAATCTGTTCCTGTCAGTTTTTTTAAAAAAGGACTCCGTTACAATCATACCATTAACGTTTGATAGTGTCAAATCAAGAAAATGTATTTCTTTAGTACTATAAGAGTAACTGAATTCAATATTAAGTTTGTTGTTATTTAGTGTAGTAAAAAAATTTAATAAAGATTCCTCCTCCCCATTCCATAATAAAAACACATCGTCTATAAATCTTTTATAAAATATTAACTCTGGCCAATCTCTGGCATAAATTAAAAACTCCTCCCAGTAGGCCATAAAAAGATTAGCTAGACTGGGGGCAAATTTTGCCCCCATCGCTACGCCTTTGGTTTGGAGAAAGTAATTGTGGTCAAACCAAAAATAGTTATTCTGCATAGCGAACTGTAACAGTGATAAAATATATTCAATATGTGGGGAGGACAAAGTGCTATAAGTGTCCAGGAAATATTTTGTAGCTTCCATCCCATCAGCATGTGCGATATTACTGTATAGGGAAGTGACATCCGCTGTTACTAGAAACGTTTGAGATGAAATCCTAATGTCTTTCATGTCATTAAGAATATGTTTTGTGTCTTTTAGAAAGGAAGGGGTCTGTGTTACTAGAGGCTGCAGGAAATAATCTATATATTCTCCTGCTTTTGAAAAAAGTGATCCTATTCCACTAATGATAGGTCGTCCTGGTGGTTTCACCGGATTCTTGTGTACTTTCGGAAGTATATAGAACACAGGGAGTTTCGGAGCTGAAGGACATAAAAAATCTTTCTCTTTTTTATTTATCATGCCATCTTCAAATCCCTTTTTGATAATATTTTTCAGACCCTTCTTAAGAGTTGGTAGTGGATTGTTAGGTAAACGTATATAGGTGGTGGTATCATTGAGGATTTTATATGCTTCCTCAAGATAATCTGATTTGTTAAGTATAACCACCCCTCCTCCTTTGTCCGCTGGCCTAATGACTAGATCTTTCCTTTCCAAAAGAAGATCAATCGCTTTAGTGATATTAGTATTAGAAGTCTGTTTTAATTTCAGCTCATCCAAGTCTTTTAACACCATTTCTCTGAATATATTAACATGAGACCTGGATTGGGGTGGGGGGTTGTAGGTTGAAGCATTTCTTAATGTTGAACAGTTAGTAGTATTATTATTGTAAGTAATAGGATTAGAGTGAAAATATCGCTTTAGGGAAAGTTGTCGTGAGAACCTATGAACATCAATATAAGTTTGGAATTTGTTTAGCTTTTTCTTTGGAGCAAATTTCAACCCCTTATCTAGGAGCTGTAACTCCGGTTGGGTTAATACTGTATTACTCAAATTGAAGATGCCCTGACCTACTAAGTTTTCCTTCTTTTGCCTGTTTCTGCAGACCCTTTTGCCACCCCTTTTTCCTCTGCGGAACCGCTTCTTTTCCGAACCCTTCCCTCCCCTAAAAAATGCACCTGAGGTGTTCTATTTGGGCCATGGTTATATGATGTCCTTGGCGGTGTATGTTGATAGTTCCTATCCTCATAATAATCCCTGCTGTACTGTGGAGCTGGTGGCTTAGTTTTTGAGTTAGAGGGCACCTGATTATAGTACCTTGAGGGTGCCCCTGTCCCTTGTTGATGAGGGTATTGGTTCTTATTAGGATAGTGTTGCCAATTACCAGACTGATTTTGTTGAGTATGATATGGATATTCATGAGCAGGATGCCATTGTAGGTTCCGTGGGCCTACATTCTGATCGACAATTGGTTCAAATCTATTATAGGTTGGGACATTATACTGATTAGGTCTCCTATTATTCCTAGGAGACTGATATTGTTGATATACAGGTTTCTGTCTATTGTCAGTTTGTGTTTTTTTAGGTTTCCCCTTACTATTATCATCAGTAGAGTTTGTTACTGTTTGGGAAGTATCTTCATCGGATTGCCATTTAAAAACTACATTTTCTTGATAATCCCTAAAATCTCTAGTGTACTTTTTCTTCTTTTTTATTTTTTGTTCTCTTTCTATGTTTTCAAAGTATTTTTTTACTTTATCAGATTCTTTTTTATATTCCTCAGTGTCTTTATATGGAATGAGTTTCTCTCTTATGATATTAATCTCCGAGTCTAAGTGAGTAAGTTTTTTCTTTTTCCTTGTAATTAGAAATTTTATTAGGTCTGTTCCAGCCTTATTAAAAAATTGGAACCATTCTAAAAGACCTGTATCATCCATATATTCAGGGGGTACGTCCCATCTAAGTGATCGGAGAACCATACTATCTTTTAGATATCTGTCTAAAAATGACACATCCCATAGGGTTCTGACCTCAGCAGAAGTGAGGTTCTGCAAATGTAGAAAGAGGCCCTTAAGGTCATCTCTTGTGTCCTCAATAGTATAGATATCCTCAGAAATGATAGATCTGGATGACCTCATTTCAAAGATATCCCCCATACTGAGTATTGATAAAGACGAGGCTATATATGAATAGTCTTCACAAAGTATGAATTAATATGGCAAAAAGTGCAGCTCAAACAACTCAATGGTGAGATGGGACAAACAGTATAAGAAATATGTGCAAGCGCACCTGAAAAGACAATATAGCAGCTGTACACTAGGTAACCATAAAAACCTCCAAAACCATATAAATCAAAAAGTGCAGCGCTAAAAAGAAACACTAAAATATAAATATAAACAGTTCATGTGATGATTTTAAGTGACATCAGGTGCCTTCATATACTCGTATCTTTCTGGTATTAAGGTGCTGTGGGATAAGGTGCAGAAAGAATGCACACTTACCAGAACGCACAATTTAATGAGCGTTTGTAAATATGTTTCTCCTGTGGTCATCTACTGGTCAAGGATGGTGTCTGGACTTTAATATCCTCCCTTCAGTGGTCCTGGATGTTTGTCAAGGTGGTCCAGTGTACCCTCCAGGTGATAGCCTATGGACTGCTCTGCAGTGGTAGAGGGAACTCCTTCTCCAGTGGTCAGGTGAATGACTGTGAATTGATACTCCCCAAGGGAGTCAAAGCAGAGACATCTCCATAGTGTAGTAAGTTTAGTAGTAACTTTATTAAGGTAAAACGAGGATGTGTAGAGTAAATATACAAGCGATAATATGGACTAACCGTCCAGTGTTAAAGATGGCCGCCGGAGCTCCACGATGCTCCGGCGGCGTGACGTCACTGCGTTGCTGGCTCCTCCTACGCGTTTCGTGCACACGCACGTCGTCTGGGGGGATTTGCCAATAACGCCGAGCCGCGTGACGCCAATTTATATGCTCGGCGCATGCGCATTAGAGAGGCGCCATATTGGAGAAGTCTGATCATTGGACGTCCGTGTTATCGTACGGCCGCCATTTTCTGTTGGTTATTTTAGACTTAGAAATAATATTGCAGTTACAATGTGTCTATTATACTGGCGGTAATTTATTTGCTTATGTGTAAGTGCGGACAACTGCCATCCATTGTCACTATGTTCTATATTTAACCTGTCAAGGCTGCTTGATGTGCATTTTTATTATAAAATATACAAAGTGTGCATTAAAACACCTTGTCAATCAGCCTGCTGTTCATTTGAAAAAATGCCAATTCATTTCAAATAGGAAATGCAGCACCAGCATATAAATAGTCTATATTCACAAATACAAATTCATTACATCATGACATAATAAAATTCATTTAAACTTAAAATATTCATGATAAAATTGCAATAAAGATAATACAAATTATTGTTAATAATCCTAAATGATAACCATAAATAATTTCAAATAGTTAGAATAGTAATAAAATGTTTCTCTTTAAAACGTATATATATAAAACCATATATGTAAAAAATTTATTGTTTTTATAAATTTAATATAAGATCCCCATATACTGACATCATAATTCTGAAAAGTATATCTCATATTTTAAATCTTTTAAATAGTGTTAGATCATATATTATCTTATTCTATTTTGTTAAAACCCCGAATAAAACGTACACCAAGAGATATTAACTATTATTAATGAAGCAATTTAAGTCTATGTCTATATTGTGGCCTTTTGGGTGCAGGGTCTGGAGCTCATGTATCCAACGTGTTTCAAGTTGTGAAACAGCCCGCAGTTTATTCACCCCCCTCCAGTGTGGTTGTACCGCATCTATTCCAACAAAACATAAGGACGAAGGGTCTTTATTATGTTTCCGTTTGAAGTGATAGGACAAAGAATGGTCCTTATAACCCTTTTTTATATTGTTGACGTGTTCTCTCAGTCTGTCGCGTAAACGTCTAGTTGTACGTCCCACGTATTGTAGTTTACACGCACATTCAAGGAGGTAGACTATGTTCTTACTATAACACGTAATACATTTGTCAATATTGTATGCTCTACCTGTAGTACATGAAATAAAAGAATATTGTTTTTGCTTTCTTGTATTATTGGTTGTGCATATAACGCACTTATTACAAGGAAAAAAACCTTTTAGGTTTGATGCGAAAGAGATTTTCTCTGGGGGATTTATGACATTCGGTGCTAATCGATGTCGCAGGGCCACGGCTTTTTTATATATAATTTCTGGCTTATCTGGTAGAATTTTGGAAAGGATAGGATCCGTCATCAGAACATTCCAGTTTTTATTTATAATACGTTTAATAGCTCTATGTTGTATAGAATACGTGGTTATGAAAGGACAAGTCAAGGAATTATTCGATGGTCCTTTGTTTTCTAGTAGCGTACTTCTGGCTGTATTTGCTACTTGTTGAATTGTGTTATTCAAATTCTGTTGGGAGTATCCTTTTTCTAGGAACTTATTCTTTAAAATCTTAGCTTGTGTATGATATGTATTGAGTTCTGTGCAGTTTCTACGAATTCTTAAAAATTGGCCTTTCGGGATGTTCGCCAACCATGTGGGATGGTGGCAACTATCAAGCGGAATAAATCTGTTCCTGTCAGTTTTTTTAAAAAAGGACTCCGTTACAATCATACCATTAACGTTTGATAGTGTCAAATCAAGAAAATGTATTTCTTTAGTACTATAAGAGTAACTGAATTCAATATTAAGTTTGTTGTTATTTAGTGTAGTAAAAAAATTTAATAAAGATTCCTCCTCCCCATTCCATAATAAAAACACATCGTCTATAAATCTTTTATAAAATATTAACTCTGGCCAATCTCTGGCATAAATTAAAAACTCCTCCCAGTAGGCCATAAAAAGATTAGCTAGACTGGGGGCAAATTTTGCCCCCATCGCTACGCCTTTGGTTTGGAGAAAGTAATTGTGGTCAAACCAAAAATAGTTATTCTGCATAGCGAACTGTAACAGTGATAAAATATATTCAATATGTGGGGAGGACAAAGTGCTATAAGTGTCCAGGAAATATTTTGTAGCTTCCATCCCATCAGCATGTGCGATATTACTGTATAGGGAAGTGACATCCGCTGTTACTAGAAACGTTTGAGATGAAATCCTAATGTCTTTCATGTCATTAAGAATATGTTTTGTGTCTTTTAGAAAGGAAGGGGTCTGTGTTACTAGAGGCTGCAGGAAATAATCTATATATTCTCCTGCTTTTGAAAAAAGTGATCCTATTCCACTAATGATAGGTCGTCCTGGTGGTTTCACCGGATTCTTGTGTACTTTCGGAAGTATATAGAACACAGGGAGTTTCGGAGCTGAAGGACATAAAAAATCTTTCTCTTTTTTATTTATCATGCCATCTTCAAATCCCTTTTTGATAATATTTTTCAGACCCTTCTTAAGAGTTGGTAGTGGATTGTTAGGTAAACGTATATAGGTGGTGGTATCATTGAGGATTTTATATGCTTCCTCAAGATAATCTGATTTGTTAAGTATAACCACCCCTCCTCCTTTGTCCGCTGGCCTAATGACTAGATCTTTCCTTTCCAAAAGAAGATCAATCGCTTTAGTGATATTAGTATTAGAAGTCTGTTTTAATTTCAGCTCATCCAAGTCTTTTAACACCATTTCTCTGAATATATTAACATGAGACCTGGATTGGGGTGGGGGGTTGTAGGTTGAAGCATTTCTTAATGTTGAACAGTTAGTAGTATTATTATTGTAAGTAATAGGATTAGAGTGAAAATATCGCTTTAGGGAAAGTTGTCGTGAGAACCTATGAACATCAATATAAGTTTGGAATTTGTTTAGCTTTTTCTTTGGAGCAAATTTCAACCCCTTATCTAGGAGCTGTAACTCCGGTTGGGTTAATACTGTATTACTCAAATTGAAGATGCCCTGACCTACTAAGTTTTCCTTCTTTTGCCTGTTTCTGCAGACCCTTTTGCCACCCCTTTTTCCTCTGCGGAACCGCTTCTTTTCCGAACCCTTCCCTCCCCTAAAAAATGCACCTGAGGTGTTCTATTTGGGCCATGGTTATATGATGTCCTTGGCGGTGTATGTTGATAGTTCCTATCCTCATAATAATCCCTGCTGTACTGTGGAGCTGGTGGCTTAGTTTTTGAGTTAGAGGGCACCTGATTATAGTACCTTGAGGGTGCCCCTGTCCCTTGTTGATGAGGGTATTGGTTCTTATTAGGATAGTGTTGCCAATTACCAGACTGATTTTGTTGAGTATGATATGGATATTCATGAGCAGGATGCCATTGTAGGTTCCGTGGGCCTACATTCTGATCGACAATTGGTTCAAATCTATTATAGGTTGGGACATTATACTGATTAGGTCTCCTATTATTCCTAGGAGACTGATATTGTTGATATACAGGTTTCTGTCTATTGTCAGTTTGTGTTTTTTTAGGTTTCCCCTTACTATTATCATCAGTAGAGTTTGTTACTGTTTGGGAAGTATCTTCATCGGATTGCCATTTAAAAACTACATTTTCTTGATAATCCCTAAAATCTCTAGTGTACTTTTTCTTCTTTTTTATTTTTTGTTCTCTTTCTATGTTTTCAAAGTATTTTTTTACTTTATCAGATTCTTTTTTATATTCCTCAGTGTCTTTATATGGAATGAGTTTCTCTCTTATGATATTAATCTCCGAGTCTAAGTGAGTAAGTTTTTTCTTTTTCCTTGTAATTAGAAATTTTATTAGGTCTGTTCCAGCCTTATTAAAAAATTGGAACCATTCTAAAAGACCTGTATCATCCATATATTCAGGGGGTACGTCCCATCTAAGTGATCGGAGAACCATACTATCTTTTAGATATCTGTCTAAAAATGACACATCCCATAGGGTTCTGACCTCAGCAGAAGTGAGGTTCTGCAAATGTAGAAAGAGGCCCTTAAGGTCATCTCTTGTGTCCTCAATAGTATAGATATCCTCAGAAATGATAGATCTGGATGACCTCATTTCAAAGATATCCCCCATACTGAGTATTGATAAAGACGAGGCTATATATGAATAGTCTTCACAAAGTATGAATTAATATGGCAAAAAGTGCAGCTCAAACAACTCAATGGTGAGATGGGACAAACAGTATAAGAAATATGTGCAAGCGCACCTGAAAAGACAATATAGCAGCTGTACACTAGGTAACCATAAAAACCTCCAAAACCATATAAATCAAAAAGTGCAGCGCTAAAAAGAAACACTAAAATATAAATATAAACAGTTCATGTGATGATTTTAAGTGACATCAGGTGCCTTCATATACTCGTATCTTTCTGGTATTAAGGTGCTGTGGGATAAGGTGCAGAAAGAATGCACACTTACCAGAACGCACAATTTAATGAGCGTTTGTAAATATGTTTCTCCTGTGGTCATCTACTGGTCAAGGATGGTGTCTGGACTTTAATATCCTCCCTTCAGTGGTCCTGGATGTTTGTCAAGGTGGTCCAGTGTACCCTCCAGGTGATAGCCTATGGACTGCTCTGCAGTGGTAGAGGGAACTCCTTCTCCAGTGGTCAGGTGAATGACTGTGAATTGATACTCCCCAAGGGAGTCAAAGCAGAGACATCTCCATAGTGTAGTAAGTTTAGTAGTAACTTTATTAAGGTAAAACGAGGATGTGTAGAGTAAATATACAAGCGATAATATGGACTAACCGTCCAGTGTTAAAGATGGCCGCCGGAGCTCCACGATGCTCCGGCGGCGTGACGTCACTGCGTTGCTGGCTCCTCCTACGCGTTTCGTGCACACGCACGTCGTCTGGGGGGATTTGCCAATAACGCCGAGCCGCGTGACGCCAATTTATATGCTCGGCGCATGCGCATTAGAGAGGCGCCATATTGGAGAAGTCTGATCATTGGACGTCCGTGTTATCGTACGGCCGCCATTTTCTGTTGGTTATTTTAGACTTAGAAATAATATTGCAGTTACAATGTGTCTATTATACTGGCGGTAATTTATTTGCTTATGTGTAAGTGCGGACAACTGCCATCCATTGTCACTATGTTCTATATTTAACCTGTCAAGGCTGCTTGATGTGCATTTTTATTATAAAATATACAAAGTGTGCATTAAAACACCTTGTCAATCAGCCTGCTGTTCATTTGAAAAAATGCCAATTCATTTCAAATAGGAAATGCAGCACCAGCATATAAATAGTCTATATTCACAAATACAAATTCATTACATCATGACATAATAAAATTCATTTAAACTTAAAATATTCATGATAAAATTGCAATAAAGATAATACAAATTATTGTTAATAATCCTAAATGATAACCATAAATAATTTCAAATAGTTAGAATAGTAATAAAATGTTTCTCTTTAAAACGTATATATATAAAACCATATATGTAAAAAATTTATTGTTTTTATAAATTTAATATAAGATCCCCATATACTGACATCCTAATTCTGAAAAGCATATCTCATATTTTAAATCTTTTAAATAGTGTTAGATCATATATTATCTTATTCTATTTTGTTAAAACCCCGAATAAAACGTACACCAAGAGATATTAACTATTATTAATGAAGCAATTTAAGTCTATGTCTATATTGTGGCCTTTTGGGTGCAGGGTCTGGAGCTCATGTATCCAACGTGTTTCAAGTTGTGAAACAGCCCGCAGTTTATTCACCCCCCTCCAGTGTGGTTGTACCGCATCTATTCCAACAAAACGTAAGGACGAAGGGTCTTTATTATGTTTCCGTTTGAAGTGATAGGACAAAGAATGGTCCTTATAACCCTTTTTTATATTGTTGATGTGTTCTCTCAGTCTGTCGCGTAAACGTCTAGTTGTACGTCCCACGTATTGTAGTTTACACGCACATTCAAGGAGGTAGACTACGTTCTTACTATAACACGTAATACATAATTCTTTAACACTGGACGGTTAGTCCATATTATCGCTTGTATATTTACTCTACACATCCTCGTTTTACCTTAATAAAGTTACTACTAAACTTACTACACTATGGAGATGTCTCTGCTTTGACTCCCTTGGGGAGTATCAATTCACAGTCATTCACCTGACCACTGGAGAAGGAGTTCCCTCTACCACTGCAGAGCAGTCCATAGGCTATCACCTGGAGGGTACACTGGACCACCTTGACAAACATCCAGGACCACTGAAGGGAGGATATTAGAGTCCAGACACCATCCTTGACCAGTAGATGACCACAAGAGAAGCATATTTACAAACGCTCATTAAATTGTGCGGTCTGGTAAGTGTGCATTCTTTCTGCACCTTATCCCACAGCACCTTACTACCAGAAAGATACGAGTATATGAAGGCACCTGATGTCACTTAAAATCATCACATGACCTGTTTATATTTATATTTTAGTGTTTCTTTTTAGCGCTGCACTTTTTGATTTATATGGTTTAATGTGAACCAACTTGTGCTATCTGCTAATCCTCGGTATTGTGTGGGCAACCATACGATCCTACTTAAATTATTATTACTTAGTGTATTTTAAATTTTAACCAAGCTTTTCCCTTTTGCATTATGTGTCCAGTCAAAAATTCTCGCCATTATTACCAAGTTATAGTATCTTTTCAGATCCGGTACTCCCAGTCCGCCTTTCTCTTTATTTCTACATAAAATTTCATAACCTATTCTTGGTTTTTTATTCCTTCAAATATATCTTATTATAATTTTTTTAATTATTCTGAAATATGCTTCTGGTAGTTTAATTGGTATCATTTGAAATTTATATAAGATTTTCGGAACGATCACCAATTTTATCAGATTTATACGACCTATCCATGGCGGGGTTCCCCCTCCTAATTTCCTTAGTTCATCTTTAATCTCATTTAACAATGGGATATAGTTTAATTTATATAAGTTTTTGGGGGAAGCAGTTCATTTTTTCCTAGATATTTTAATTCTTTTTCTCTCCAGACAAATGGAAATTCCTCTTGTATCTTATTTTTCTCTCTATTTGGAAGGTTTATATTTAAGATCTATGTTTTTGTTGTATTAATTTTTAAGTTTGATATCTCCCCATACTCTTTCAGTGATTTCATTAAGTTTGGCAATGTTATCCTAGGGTTCCCCACATAAAACAACATATCATCCGCATAAGCTGCTACCTTATGCTCTGTCTCCTATCCGTATTCCCTTTATATCCACATTATTCCTTATTGTAGACAATAGAGATTCTAATGACAAAACATATAATAGTGGAGACAGAGGGCATCCCTGTCTTGTTCCATTTAGCATCCCGAAATACTCTGATAAATCCCCATTAACCATGATTGCTGCAGAGGGTAAACTATATAACTTCCTTATCCATTCTCTCATTCTATCTCTCATCCCCAGTATTTCCAGTGTATCCATCATATATCCCCAGTCTACCCTATCATATGCCTTTTCGACATCGATCGAGAGCACCACCGCAGGGGTTTTCTCTTTTCTGCTTTTTTGGATGAGGAACAAGGATCTCAAACCGTTATCTCTACCCTCTCTCCCTGGAACAAAGCCCTCTTGATCTATGTGTATCCATTCAGGCATTAGGTCTTTCAGCCTATTTGCCAGAACTTTTGCTTTTAATTTAGTATCTGTGTTCAGTAAAGAAATCGGTCTTTAGCTTGAACATTGAGTGACATCCTTACCTTCTTTATGAATGAGAACTACATGTGCTTGTAGGGATTCCCACCTCATTTCCATCTCTCCCCCCAATGCATTCATATATATATCCTTAATTTAGGTACTAATAGTTCTTTATATTTTTTATAATACCTCACCGTATATCCATCTGGCCCTGAGCTTTTCCCAGCCATGGTACTTTTTAATGCTAATTGTATTTCTTCCTGTGTTATTTCTGATTCTAGGGATTCTAGGGATATTAATTGTACCTTACTTATTTTCGGTAATCCTGCATTTTTTAGATATAACCGTCTTTTTTCCATTTTTACTATTCCATCATTAGTTGTAGAACTATGGGGAGTAATATTGTATAAATTGCTATAACATTCTTTAAACACCCTAGCAATGTCTTTAGTTGAATACACTAAATCTCCATTGGGGTCTCTTATTTTTTCTATATAGTTCCTAGATTTTTTTTTCTAAGCCCTCATTAAATACTTTCCTGGCCTATCTCCCCATCTATATCTCTCACTTATCATTGTATTAAACAGTCTTCTCTTATCTTCTTCCAGAAAATTATTTAGTTCTTCTCTTTTATTTATTACCCTCTGCATAATCTCTTTTGTTACTCTACTTTTATGTGTCTGTTCAAGTTCAGAGAGTTCCTTGAGAAGCTCATTAATTTTTTCTCTTCTTTCCCTTTTCTTCTTTACTCCGATCACAATAAGGATTCCTCTAATATAAGCCTTATGAGCCTCCCACACTGTTGCTACAGACACATCTCCTGTATCATTTTCATCAAAAAATTGCTCTATTTCTTTTTTAATTCTTTGATCTGTCTCTTGATCCAGGAGAAGTGTCTCATTTAACCTCCATACTTTTCCCCCCTTCAACTTCTTTCTCATAATAATTTCATTGTAACAGGAGTGTGGTCCGATATTGACATTTCCTCTATTTTTACTTTGACCAGAGACTCAATAAGTTGATGTTCCAGCAATATATAATCCAATCTTGAATACATCTCGTGTGCATGTGAGTAAAATGTATAGTCTCTGTCTTCATAATGCTCCATATATCTACAGGATGACATTGAAATATAATTTTCTTCAAGGATCTCAGAGACCTACTCTCCTCCCTCTGCACAAGAGACGTCATATCTATCTGGGGGTCCATGCAAAGATTGAAATCACCCACCACATTTAAACCACCTTTTTTTAAATCCATTTATTTTTTCATAGTATTTTTTAAGAATATCTCCAGTTTCTTATTTGGACAATAAATATTTGCTAATGTACAATCTATTTCCTGTAATCTTCCCTTTAAAAACAGAAATCTCCCTTCAGGATCTACCAATCTGTCCAACTCAAACCTTATATTTTTTGTGAATCCTATTGCCACTCCCTTAGCTCTTATAATTGGGGAGTCTGCATAAAACCACAATGGATAGTATCTGGAATTTAATTTCACATCCTGAATCTCTTCCCAGGGCTGTTTAATCCATTTACATTATAAGTTACAAACTGTATCTCTTCCATTCTTTCCTTACTCTCCTCTCCTCTCCACCATCCCCTCTCTCCTCCTCTCTTTTCCATATCTTCTCCAGACTAATGTATTTCCTACTATATCGCAGAGTCTTCTTCACCAGACTATTATATCTCCCACTATATCGCAGAGTCTTAAACTACCTACCCACTCCCCATACCCTGCTTCTACCGCCCCCCACCCCTCTCCCCTCCCCAATTCCCCCCCCCCCCCCACAGCCCACCCCTACCCCCTTTAGGCCTATAATTTACCTACAAATAATTTGTGGCCCTAATCCCACCTTTGATTCAACTTTAAGGTGGAACTCTGACCATGTACTTCTTCCAGATTGTTTATCCCATCTCCCTTGTTCCACCTTTCTCTAGTAACCAAGGGAGAGGAGGAGGGAGAGAAAGAGAGAGAGAGAAAAAAAAATCCACCTTCCCCTCTTCCCCCTTCCCCATGATTCACATATCGGGTAAATGGTACAAACGTGGGGATAAAGAGAGAGAGAGAAAGGTATATTAAAAAAAAGATATATAAAAACCCAAACGTCTCTCCTTCTCCTCTCCCCCCCCCCCCCCACATAATTATTTCTGCTATTTTTCCCCCCTAGGAGCTACCTGCCACCTCTCTTTTTCTATACCCCCCATCTCCCTCTCCTCCTCCCTCCACCCAGGAATGACTATTTTCTGCAACTCAAGTCTTTCACAAAAATCTCTCAAGTCCTCTGGGAATGTCATTCTTGCTGAACGACCATTTTTCAAACCGATTAAACATGCTGGGAATCCCCAGCTATATCTAACGTTCTGCTTTCTCATTTGTTCAAGTAATGGTTTCAATGTTCTCCTTCTTGTTAAAGTTTCCACTGCTAGGTCAGCAAAGATCTGCAAATTTATATCGCCATATTTTATTGCTGCCCTTCCTTTTATCTTCTTCCAAAGCTCCTCTTTATCACGGTAATAATGAAATTGTACAATCACAACGCTCGAATTTTCTTTTCTACCTTCTTGCCATAATCTTCCGATTCTATATACTTTATCAATTTTAAGTAGCTCTGTTGCAGGTCTGTCCATTACTATTACAAGCATTTTCCCTATTGTTTCCATTAAATTTTCTCCTTGGGAAATCTCTGGGAAACCTCGTATCCTTAAATTGCATCTTCTATCCCTGTTCTCCTGATTTTCCAATTTATATAGCAGATTCCTCTGTTCTTTTCTCATTTCTGTCATCTGTCTCTCTAAATTTATTATGGCTTGGGCATGTTTATCCAATTTTTCCTCCGTCTCTTCTACCCTCTTCAATACCTGCCCCAAATCTTTGTGCAATTTCACCATCTTCTGTTTTATTGACCTTTCTAATCCTTTAAACATTTCTGCAATTTCTGTTTTAGTGGGTAATTGTGAGTTCTTTTTTTGTTCTTCTATGTTCTATAAATCCACTGCATTTCCTATATCTCCTTCCTCTATATCTTGACTAACATTTGTTATTTCCAGGGATAATCAAGAACATTCTCCAGTGCTGTTTTCCATCTCTGTTGTTCCACTTATTCCTTGCTGTCTCTCGGGGGTCTGTTTCTCTTGTTGGAGTATATATTTTTTAATTGAGCTTGTCTGGGAGGCCTTTGGACCTCCTCCTTTTTTCCCTTTATTTTTCATACTGTTGAAATTTTTTCTTTTTCTCCTTTCTCTCCCCTCCTAGAGACCTCTGTTAGTATCCAGTCCCCTTTTGGGTCCTATCAATTTTAATTTATCTTCCTTCCACTTCTTCTTTCGACAAGATCCCCTGGGTTCAGTCCCCTGGGTGTCTCCCCCCCCCCCTCAGATTTACTTCACAGTTCCAATCAATTTTAATAAGTTTATTTAATTTACATTTACATTTCATCTCACTCATCATCCTGATCTCTTCTTCCTCCACACCAGATGATTCAGGCTTCTAATGATCTTCTCCTGAATGAGTGAGATGCCTGCTTCAATGGCTGTTAGTATAAGCCTTCAAGGGGGGGACTCCCTTGGTGCCCCTACAGGGGTCCCGACAGCTCCAGCCTGATGGTAACAGGGAGTGGGGGGTGGTAAGGAGAAGGGAGAGAGGTTTGCCGCTTCCTGCACTCCTTCACACTGGCCGGCTTCTCTCAGCTCCCAGGACTCCTTTGCGGCGAGTCACGTGACCGCTCGGTGTCCACGTTGGATCTCTGCTCTCCTCCTCCAGCCTTAGCCGCACTCTCCACCACCAGCCCAACATGGAATTGTCCGCACGCCTCAATCTCCTCCACAAGGGCCACTCCCACACCTAGGTAGGTCATGGTGGCTGCTCCTAGGGGATTTCCTCCTGTGTTCTAGCGGGACATTGGAGACGTCTGGTGCTGGGACATCTCACATTGATCTCCCGCTTGGCACCATGTTCAGGCTCCTCCCTCCTCAGACCTTGTCCCCATGTTGATAAGGACAAAGGTCTCTTCCCCACAGCCTTGGCCTGATGATTGTGGGGGTCTGTGGGTGGGGGGTTATGGGAATCTGGAATCCCCCTTTAACAATATGGGGGCACCCAAATACCAGCCACTCTATGTAAATAAGTATGGGGTACACAGCATCTCTACCCATGCACAAAACAAAAACACTGGGCTGCGCGGGAGTGTTGTTTTGGTTGAACTTCATATGACGTTGTCCCCAGTACATGCCTTGTGCAGGCCCCTCTGGCCATGCTCTGGCTCAATCTGTCACTCTCTATTTCCCCTGGACATAGATGACTGATCAGTGTACCAATCACAGCAGATTACATGACAATTGTAAATGATGAATGGCTTCTATTCATGCCATTCATTGTGTACAATTGTGTTGCTAGCTGTGATTGGTCACAGTGATCACATGGTATGGTCAGAGCCAATCACAGCCTATCTGTACCATATGATTAACTGTGGCCAATCACAGCTAATCACAACCATACAAATTAAATGAGTCTATTTTATTCAGTAAAAATGCTTGCTTATGTCAGTGAAATTCACTGCTATACGCAATCATAGTATGTAAAAAAAGGTCCGTGTCCCTGCTCACCGCCACACCAGTTATATGATGACACTTTATTAAACTGGTGACAGTATGTTAAAAAGATGTGAAACATATTTTTAAAATGTCTTTATTTTCGCAAAAATTATGAAAAAAAAATTACAACTTCAAAAATGTGCCATGCCTCTTATTAAATACCTTGGACTCTCTACTTTCCAAAAAGAGTAATGTGGGGGGTATTTGTACTGTCCTGGCATTTTTATGGCCTCAAGAAATTAGATAGACCATCAGGACATCAGGACTGATCAATTTTCAGATATATATACCATAGCTTGTGGACTCTATAACTTTCCTACATACTAAATAATATACACTGATTTGGTTTATTTTCATGACAGATATGTAGCAGAATACATTTTGGCCTAAATGTATAAAGAAAGATTATTTACTTGCCAAATTTTATAACAGAAACAAAGACAAACACTTTTTTTTCAAAATGTATGTTCTTTTTTTGTTTATTTAGCAAACAATGAAAACACCAGTGGTGATTAAACACCACCAAAAGAAACCTCTATTTGTGTGAAACAAATGCTAAAAATGTAATATTGGTACAGTGTTGCATGACCGCACAATTGTCATTCAAATTGGCCTCGGCAGAAAGGGAGTAAAAATGTCCTGTATTGAAGTGGTTAAAAAAAAAAGAACAAAGCCCCACAATGTACATCCACAATCAATCACATAGTCTACTGATGTATATCCATATCAATTACCTTACCTGGTGCACACTGACCCACAGAAAGAAAAAAATGCTGCTGCTGAGACACGTCAAATTCATTTATTTGCCTCCTGTTGAATGACAGTTCTGTTAAATTCTGCCAGGTCTGGTAAAATGGCAGCTGTTATATGCAAGAGGATGAGATCTCTCTGGTGACATCATTAATCACGTATGAACATGGCCATATATGATCAAATACATCACCAAGACTCCTTAATTCCCTTATGGTATGACAGTAACTGCTTTTTTTTTTTCAGCATTGAGGATACTATTGATCCTAACCAAATCTCCAACTCCATTTGTATAAATGCAACCCCAACTTGCAAGGAAACTCCACCATGCTTCACTGTTGCCTGCTGACACTCATTATTGTACTCCTTTCCAGCCCTTTGGTGAACAACATATCTCCTGCTACAGCCAAAACAATTTTAATTTTTACTCGCCAGTCTAGAGCACATGCTGCCATTATTTTGCACCCCAGTTCCTATGTTTCAATGTATAGTTGAGTTGCTTAAATTTGTTTCCATGTCAGAGGTATGGCTTTTTGGCTGCAATTCTTCCATAAAGACCACTTTTGACCAGACTTCTGCAGACAGTAGATGGTAGTACCTAGGTTCCACTGATTTGTGCCAGTTCTGTGCTGATGGACTCCTTGACATTTAGAAGATATATTAAGGGGAACCCCAAGCTGCTTCACTTTATTTAACTATTACTATGTGTGAACATTATACTGTTCCTTAACACCATGTGCAGCTTTAATGCATCCCCTAAGTATAGTATGTAAGGGATCAGGGTATTTTCAATGTTCTCAATGTTTTGAGAATGTTCACTGTGGAGTGTGCTAAAAAAAAGTGTTTGGTTCATTAGGAAAGGTCTGTGGAACATTGAGCATGATGCTCAATACAAGAATATGTCCATGAAATAGCATGTTAGGAGAGGTTGGGTTCTCAGTATAAGCGATGTAAAGGATTTGTCAACTCAGTAGGTGAAAGTTTTTTTTAAGAATGAAAGAGACATGAGAATGCATTTGCGAGTCTCCTATGAATGAGAGACTACAAGTCCCGACAGCCTTAGTGGCTGTCGGCTTATAGTCCTCAATGAACACAGAGTGGTGTGGAGCTCCATTCATTGGTAGTTCATTCATTCTTCCTGTCAGTTTAACTGCTTGCTCATACATTTCATACAGGCAAGCAGATATACTGACAGATCTGCAAGAGACCTGCATGGCACCAGTGATCTGCCAAACTGGTGCACACTGAATATGGTGCAGCTAGTAACCAAGCAGCTTCTATGTTTTATTGTCAAAGCTTAATTGAACAAGCTGAAGTTAGTAGCTGAATGCTTACTATGCACAGCTGCGCCAGATTCTGTGTGCACCAGTTTAGTAAATCGTCACCATAGTGTATTTAGTGACATATAGTGCTCTTGATTTATCCAAATGTATAGAATAACACAAAACAGTGCCAGAACATGTTATTATTGAAAGTATGCTAGGTAACACTTGTTTTGGGTTGGGAATGTACTATAATATAACATCAGCAAATGCCATTATAATAACCATGTGGCTAGTCTTAGATATGCCCTCAAAGTTAGGTAAAATTCTGATAAATGTAAGAAACCCAGCATCAAATTATATTGAATGGAAGAAAGAGGACAAGTTTGGTTGGTGCCTAGTTGCAAATGTATGGAACTAAAAAGTTGTGCATTGATGAGGAGTTGGTCACTGGGTTGGCATAGATCAATTGAATGTTCATTGTAAAGGTAGGATCAAACGCTCTTGTGAACAAAAGTATGGTATTTCAGAGGCCATTTTATGTTATCAAATGCTTTTTCTACATCTAAGCTCAAAGCATCTATTGAGGGGCACGGGGACTGCTAGATACTTCTACAGTTGCTGCTACTGCTGTACAAATTCACATTGTGTGATTTGTATTTTGTACAAAGCCCACCTGATGTGCAGTCAGCAGCAAGGGTAAGAACTGTAATTAATCAAATTCTTAGCCAATAGTTTGCAATCGACATTAAGCAAAGATATTGGAGGGTAGGAAGAGAAAAGAACTGGGTCGCTACCCTCTTTTAATATCAGAATGGTGCCAGAGTGGTACATGCATTAAAAATTGAAAAGAGGTATCATGTCTTAGAATGGTGTTACAAATCGTCATCAGCAAGGGAGCAATTTCTAATGAAAGTGATTTATATAATTCGACAACAAAGCAGCCAGGACACAGAGTCTTATTACTAGCCTTTGTTTCAACAGCGAGCTGAACTTCATCAACTGTAATAAAAGTATTTAAAGTGTCCTGTTGTTGGTTGTCAATTTAGACAGACCTATGTTAGCAAGCAAAGCTTCCAATGTTGCAGATTAGGAGGGCTGCGCTGTATAAAGCTGATTAGGACAGAAACAGGCACTGTTGTAAGAATACCAACATCAAGGTCTTTCGATCATGGGATGTGAAGTTTAGAGTTGATGGGTCTGGTCAATTTAGCCAGTAATGAGCCAACTGTATGCCCTATTTTAAAACTTGTTCTGTGTAGTTAAGCTATTTATATGGACCCTCATAGACATGTGAGTGTTAAGAAGAATAATTGCTTCCTTCCAGGCCTTTTAGACTGTGGCCTATTGACTCAAGGTGATATTTATATGTGTAACCATATTCTGTAATTCCAAGTATATTTCTTGCTTGCCTCCCATATGTTGAGAAGTGACAAATGTGATAATATGGTCTGGCATGAATGGCTTCAACATCCACCTCAGCAAAATTAGAATGTTCCAGTGCTCCAAGCTGTAACTAAGACCCCCCCCCTTCTTGGGAAAGCACTCCATCAACACAGGGAAAACCCTTTGGTTGTGGGGGTCTAAAGGAAGAGAGCTTATGGTACCCAGATAAAGCCAATGCAGCAAATGCAGTAAAAGCTAAATGTAAAAGTTACAAGCAGGGGCGGACTGACCATTTGGAAACTCTGGCACTGCCCGAGGGCCCGGGGTCAGTAGGGGGCCCCAAAAGATGCCCCTGGTACCATTTTCATAGGCTTTTTTGAGTTTGGGCAAGGACACAGGGGCCCCATGATCCCCTATGCCTGGGGGCCCCATGAGTTGTCAGTCCGCCCCTGGTTACAAGTGATGTCTTCTTTGACGTAATTCTTATTCACATGTAAAGGACTGAACTCTGGCAAATGACAAACAGGGATCAAAGAATATCTGCCATGATAAAAATCTAGAGGGTCCTATTGTTCCTAGACTAATCTAATATATTATCACAATTTAAAAGAGAACATTGAAGAAACTCCCTGGAAATATGCAACATTGTTTCATTAGAAATGTCTACATATGCAAGCTTTATTTTATTGGCGATTTATTCAGTTAAAGTTGTTTGAGGCAGATTTTGATTTTAAAAAATCTAGAGATAATATCAGTGATCTAATACAGTATAACAACTCTGGTTGGATATTTGTTGAACTTTGAGCTAAGTGTACTTCTAATGGATCAGTTTTTGTTAAAACTTGTAAGTTGTTTATTGATGGCAACCCAATATAGAAGAAGATGCTATGACTTCCCAGTAGGTTTGGCTCTCTACCAGATTTCTAGTGCTGCTCAAAAGGTACCATAGTCTGATGATTATTCTGTAGCTAAAAGGGCACATTGGTTAATGACAGATGTGGACTGCAGTGGGTCCTGTGCAAAGAACAGTCTGGAATGTTCTTCATAGCTGAGTCTTGGGGTCAAATTTCACTAAGCTCCCTGGCAACAGCAAAGAACTTGATCATAGTTTATGATTTTACCAGTGCCAACAAACAACATCTTGTATTAGAATAGTAAAGGCATTCTGGAATCTTAATGAGGGAACCCAAAAGGTCAACGGTGTAAGATCCCTCCTCCATCTTTTCACCTAACTCTCATAATGGCTTTTAGTATTCTTAGGATAAAAAATAAAACAGCAATACACAGAAAGCATGAGCTCCCTGATACATGTAGAAATCATGCCTCCTATGTTTATATTAGAAATTACTAATGCATTTAATAACTTTCTCTGAATAAAATAATGAAAATGCAATATTTAACTATATTATTTTCTGTCACTTTATGATTTAACAGTTTTTAATTGATTTGAATCATTATTGTCAACAGAGCACATGGCTTTATACCAGGTGTCCCCTTGTCAACACTACAAAACCACAAGAGCTACACAAAGACCTGTATGCACATAATTATAGATAACAGTTCACAAAAAGGTCATGCAGTGATAATAGGTATGGCATTGTCTTTGATTATTACAATTACGAGTTGAATGAATTTCCACATGAAATAAGCTATGATTCTTCTTATTTCACAAGATAACAAATAATGCATGCATGTGTGCACTTTTCATGTATGTAACTGTACTATATGACACCTTTCAAGTCATTCTCTAAAAAATTCTTTCTTTGTTTCTTTTGATGAAATCCAAAGGATGTTTGATGAGTCCAACCTCAAAGTGACTCTGTCACACAAAAAATGTAAGAAAAGCTTCTGCAATAGAAGGCCCTGAATACTCACCTCTTCTGTAGGCAGTGAGTCCAAAATCCACTGTCTTCAAGAGCTACAGGCTTCCAGGTGTGTCCGATGCCTGGCCTCCTGCTGTATTTAAACTGTGTTCTATAGTAATATAAGATGAGCAGATGGAACCACAGCACATGGTAGAGAACTCAAGGATCTAACACTACCATAATGTGAAGTATTGGAAACTTGGATGATTTTGATTGAAGGGAGCTTGTTTAGTAAGTGACAAGGTCATTTTAATATTTTGATTTCTATGATAATAATTTCCGTTTCTTTAAAACCCTACTGCAAATGATAGGTTGCTAGTAGAGTTAGTAGAGTAAGATGAAACAATTTTCAAAGTGAAATCCAGAGACACCCTACTGATTATTCTCTCTTTTAATGGGTGAGGGACATGGGCAGAGTAGGGGCCAGGGGTAATAGGATTTGGCCAAAACTTTGCAAGTTCAACATTTGCCCAAATGAGGGATTTTAAGTAAATTCCCAGAGTACCAAAATGAACTCCCCATAATGAATTGCAGTGCACTGTGAACTGTGGTCAGGTACACCACTATGGCCAATATTGTTGTGTTATTAATATGCCAACACCCTCAGTATAAAAGTCAGCTCACCCACTATCCCTTTCAAAAGATCAGGTGTTTTAAAATGAAGAACAGCTGGCAGTGATTGCATGGAAAGACAGTTGGTGTTACTCTACTGTACTAGTGTAGAGATTACTTTTTGTGTGCATGCAAATTACAAGTTCTGTTGCTGTGTCATTGCTGTTTTTTGTTTTCTTTGGAGGGGGGTTCTTTTATGTTTATTATTTTTTAGGTTTCTTAAACAAAATTTGCAAAACGTTTTTGCATTAGTGTTTCAGGTTTGTATTTGAGGTTTAGTATTTTCATTATTTTTTCAGAAAGTTTTTGTTGGCAACACAGAACCTCGTTCTATTATGGTCCAGTTTTCTGCACAAAAAACACCATATATTAAAGTGCAGCAAAGCATCACATACTACCATCCATCCATTGCTATAATTGTGCTATACAGCCAAAAAACATGGAGGAGGTGGTAGAGTGGATAATCAAGCCTTCATCATCCCTCTCTTCCAGCACAATGTTATCAGCATGTGCAAATTTGCCCTGTTCTTTCACCTCATCTACAGCTAATTCTACCAACACCTAACAAACTGGCATGGAGAAGTCAGCTGAATTATTTCAACACAGCTTTAGTCACTTGCTGCAGGAGAATGCACAGCATAGATGAAGGGGACAACATACAGGTATAACCAGTTGTCAGTGATGTTCCTGCAGCTGCTGGCTTCAGCAATAAGATCAGAGGGGGAGAGGATGAGGTCTCAGACCATACCTGGATGCCAGAAATAGTAAAGGAGGAACATGAGGGTGAGGTACTGTACAGCATCAGAAAGGCAGGATGTCATCCATGGGCATCCAGAAGAGTAGTGGAGAGAGTGGCCACTCCATTTCACCAGAAATCACTGTATAGATGCAGGCCACTGGTACATCCAGGTTCACTCCACATAGCTCAACAGCTTTGAAGTCTTTTTTTTGCAGCATAGCAAGTGTGGTAAATCTATAAGTCATTTGAATGTCATCTGCATATCTTCTCAGTAGTGTGGGCCTTTTTTTTCACACATGTGCTGCACTCTCTGTTAGGTAGATATATCCATTATATCGGTATTACATGCGTGAAGAGACGCATGGCTGTTAACCACAAAGTTTGGTGGGAGTAGCACACAAATGCTAATAAACAATGCTACTGAACAATAGCAAAAGGCCTGAATTCCTCTTCAAACTTCTCCTTTTTCACCTCTCCCCCCACTACACAAGCAACTCCTTCTGCGGCCTCAAGCAATAGGCATGGAAGTCTTACATGGGGTTTGGGTGGTTTACTTTTGCTTATAAAATAAAGTTCACTTTCAAAAAAGTGCTCCATGTCCTGGGCTTTTACTCTTCATTCAAAATAGTGAATACTTTATGCAGTGCAACCCACTCCCATTAGTTCACAGGCTCACCAATTTAATTGCCTTTCTGAAAACAGACTGGCAACAATAGTTTGTTATACTACACAGTAGGGGCAGCTCAAATTACTCCTTTCAGGAGGTAATTCTTATCCATAATAGATATTATGAACCCCAGCAAAAAAAGAAATAGCAGCACAATTGTGTAATTCTGCAAAATAACACATTTTTATTCCATCAGTTCTTTAAAATCCTACTTACAAGTGCAGGCTATTTCTCAGTTTGACTCAGAGCCACTGAGACCCTGTGTTCACAATGCAGACAGTTGCTGGCTATAGCTACTGCTTTCCTGATTCCCCGTTCTTTGCTTTCTGTCTTTTCCAACTTGAAAGCCTGCACACTGCACACAGATTCAGCCACAGCCCAACAAGGTTTCGTCCATGGAGGACGCTCTCCAAGGGATCCTCTTGAGATGCTCTTGAGATTGTGAACACAAGGTCCCAGCTGCTTTGAGACAAGTTGAGAAAAAACCTGTACTATTGAGCTGCTGGGGTTTCCTGTAGCCACAATGTTTTTAGAATGTGTGTTTATTACAGCAGGGAGTTTTTTGACAAAAAAAGGACAGTCTACCTGTACCCAGACATTCAATGGCAAGAAAAATCATGTGAACCCCTTGGAATTAACAGGTTTTCTAAATGTGATCTAATCTTTATCTAAGTCACAACAATAGACAAACACAGGGGTTTATTTACAAAAGCTGGTTCACTCAGAATGTCGTGCACTTCTGCATTGAAACCAATCAGCTTTCAGGTTTTATTGGTAAAGCTACAGTATATTGAACAAGCTGAGGTTAGAAGCTGATTGGCTACCATGCACAGCGGCACCATATTCTGAGTGAACCAGCTTTAAAAAATCTCCCCCACAGTGTGCTTAACCTCCCTAGCGGTCTGATTATGTCAGTATTTCTGTGCTCAAAGTGGTAAATTTTTTTGCATGGAAATATGTATTTTTTATATTGTAGGCCTGTAATTTTTAGGAATAACTCACTAAAATCTGTCCAAACAAGAGTCTAGTAAACATCCCAGGTAGGATAAAACTTGAAACACAAAATCATAAATTATAATTTAATAAATAATCATAAAAAATAATAATATAATAATAATAAATATAATTAAATAGTATAATCAAACCAAAAACGCTGAAATTTGAAGTATAGCGCCATGTTCGCACATCACTGTGCAAAGTCGCAAAATCATTTTCAGTGTCTGATGACGAATTTCCCCACGAATCATTATCACTCAATTCTGCAAGTAGTTCTGATTTACTATCGCTGTTCTCTAGCTGGTCTAAAACCGCTTTTGACCTAAAGGGACGCTTTTTGGACGCCATGGACTTTTCTCAGTTTCCAGGCAGAAAGAACAGTAAAAATGTAGGCAGGGCACAGGACAAAGCAGTAGGGACAAAATGTATGTGAAATGGTTTGATATAGTAATGTTTTACTATGTGATTTTAGTGATTTTAGTGAATGTCACTTTTTGTCATTTTCAAATTTCCCGCTGTTCCGCCCCCCATACGTCCCGACGCTCGCAGGGAACGGAACCCAGATGACAGATGCCGGCATCTGCCGGATTACATTGCCGGGGACACTGCAGGAGGGACATCGCGGAAGCGCAGGACAAGGTAAGTGCAGAAGGGATCCCGGAGCAGAGCAGCATGGTATTCCAGAGTGTAGCTCGGGGTTACCGCTTGTGGTACTGAAACTTTACTCCGAGCTACACTCGGGAATACCACCAGGGAGGTTAAGCTGATAACACACAAACAATTCTAATTTCTCATGTCTTTATTGAAAACACCCATTAAACATTCACATTGCTGGAGGAAAATGTAAGTAAACCCATAGACTAATCAGTCAGTAATTTGCACACCTGGAGTCTAATTAATGAACTGAGTTTAGAGGTGTGGTTTAGAGCTACTCTAACAAAACACACTCAAACATTTTAAGAATGTTTTTCATAATAAGCATCAGCTGATGTGAACCATGCCTTGCAAAAAGGAGCTCTCTGAAGACATACGATCAAGAGCAGTTGATCTGCATAAGGCTGGAAAGGGGTACAAAGCAATATCAAAGTGTATAAGCATCAATCATTCAACAATTAGACAAATTATCTATAAATGTAGACAGTTTAGTTCTTTGGCCAACAACCACAATGCTACTGGGACAATGTTTTGTCGACTGAAGGTTTCTTTACAGTGAGAGCTGTGAAAATGTGGACTAGACTCCCTCAAGAGTTGGTTCTGGCCAGCTCAGTGGATTGCTTTAAAAAAGGCCTGGATTCTTTCTTAGATACACAGAATATAACTGGATACTAACATTTATAGGTAAAGTTGATCCAGGGAATATCTGATTGCCTCTCGGGGGATCAGGAAGAAATTTGGGGAGAATACTCAGCACTATATGTGGTGCAAAAAGAGCACAGCTTACCAACATCAAAACATCATCCAGTGTAGCATGGTGGAGGGAACATCATGATTTGGGTTTGTTTCGCTGTCTTGGGACCTGAATATCTTGCTATCATTGAGGGAAAAATAAACTCCCAAGTTTACCAAAATATTCTACAGGATAATGTCAGGGTGGCTGTCAGAGCAAAACTTTAGGTAAGTCAGTCCTGGAACCTCCCATGGTGAAAAAAAAAGGGGGAGGGTAGAGAAAAGAAGAAGAGAGAGAGCTAAAACAAGAAGTAAAGTCAGAGAAAGAAAGAAGTTACAAGACCCTTTTCAAAGGGTGTAAGAGGAAAAGAAATGGAAATCAGAGGCCAAGAAAGTATTCTTAGCACCTCATAACTTTGCTAAATCAAATGGCTATGCAAATGGCTATGCAAGCCTACAAAGAACTGTCTGGCCAAGAAACGAGGAGGCAGACAGATTTCCTGTAGTCCATTGGGGGAAGAACTTAGTGATCAGGACATGGGTGGAGCAAGACCCACACATTGTAGAGGTATCAAGCAGCAGCGTAATAAAGTGAGAAGACACTGAGCACAAAATTAAAACATATAAAGCCAATCAGGGAGGCAAAACAGGTTCACAAATGGCAATACCGAAAGCAAAAATCTTATACTAATACACATTAACAAGGTCATAATCTCATAAAGACTGGACTCTGAAATAGAGTACATTTTTGACCAGCATATAACAGTAATCCTGCTATGGGGCAGGCAGGGGAAAAGAGGATAGTCCCCTCCTACTGTTCACATAAGTGCCCATCTGTCAGGAGTCAACAGCCTCTAAGGACCCACAGGCCGGAATTCCTCAGGGCGCAGAGTCTAAGCCTCAGTCTGCTGATTCACCAGAGCCCCTGATGGTGGGGATGGACTTGAAGCAGCCTGAGACCAGGTCGCGACCCCCGAGTACAGCCAGCAGTGGTAAAGGCAGGCGCCAATGGTGGGTGGCAGGTGAGAGCCAGATGTGAAGAGGTAGTAACGTAGTCAGATGGGCCAGGTTGGTAACAGCAGAGCAGACAGTACAGAGCGGCAGGCACAAGAATAATCAGGTCACAGGCCAGGTTCAGCAACAGGAGGTCAGACAGTCAGGATCAGGCAGAGAATAGTCAGGACGAGTCAAAGGTCAGAGCAGGAGAAGACAACAGGATCAGGGTCAGGCTGGGTCGGCAACAAAGCAATCAATAAGCAGGAACAATCAGGAACACAGGAACAAGACCATACAGTAATTTGGTGATGCACAGGGCTGGTTTAAATAGTGTGCCCTGTTCTCTCATTGGTGCCAGGTGCGCGTCCGCGATCACAAGTGAGCATACGTGGCCGCCGCCGCGATTGCCTAAGTCCCACTGCTCGCCGGCTAATGCGCATTGGCGTTCTGCGCATGCGCAGACCCATGCGCTGCCGTGATCCCTGACACCATCAAAGACAGAGACTGCTACTGTATATATACAAAAAAAAGTGGGGAGAGGAGGGGAAGCACAGGGGAACAGGGGTAGGTAAAGTGGGAAGGGTGGAAAAAAGGAGGGAGCCACACACTTGAGGAGTAAATTAAGTACTCTTATGATCAATGGGCCATGCAATCTAGTAGAGGCACCATTGCTGCTACCATGAAGACTGCACCGAAGCTCATGGTGCCTCCGCTGTGCATGTATGCAACTTGGGTCTATAAGCAACAAGGTGAACAAACTGCAAAAAAACCTCATGTAACTAAGATAGTATTAGAACAGCAGAAATATATAGGCTATACCTGAAAGTATAACATTATATTTACTA